>NC_069137.1:7671801-7839301 GCF_026914265.1 Mya arenaria | reverse complement strand
CTAACCCTAACCCTAACCCTAACCCTAACCCTAACCCTAACCCTAACCCTAACCCTAACCCTAACCCTAACCCTAACCCTAACCCTAACCCTAACCCTAACCCTAACCCTAACCCTAACCCTAACCCTAACCCTAACCCTAACCCTAACCCTAACCCTAACCCTAACCCTAACCCTAACCCTAACCCTAACCCTAACCCTAACCCTAACCCTAACCCTAACCCTAACCCTAACCCTAACCCTAACCCTAACCCTAACCCTAACCCTAACCCTAACCCTAACCCTAACCCTAACCCTAACCCTAACCCTAACCCTAACCCTAACCCTAACCCTAACCCTAACCCTAACCCTAACCCTAACCCTAACCCTAACCCTAACCCTAACCCTAACCCTAACCCTAACCCTAACCCTAACCCTAACCCTAACCCTAACCCTAACCCTAACCCTAACCCTAACCCTAACCCTAACCCTAACCCTAACCCTAACCCTAACCCTAACCCTAACCCTAACCCTAACCCTAACCCTAACCCTAACCCTAACCCTAACCCTAACCCTAACCCTAACCCTAACCCTAACCCTAACCCTAACCCTAACCCTAACCCTAACCCTAACCCTAACCCTAACCCTAACCCTAACCCTAACCCTAACCCTAACCCTAACCCTAACCCTAACCCTAACCCTAACCCTAACCCTAACCCTAACCCTAACCCTAACCCTAACCCTAACCCTAACCCTAACCCTAACCCTAACCCTAACCCTAACCCTAACCCTAACCCTAACCCTAACCCTAACCCTAACCCTAACCCTAACCCTAACCCTAACCCTAACCCTAACCCTAACCCTAACCCTAACCCTAACCCTAACCCTAACCCTAACCCTAACCCTAACCCTAACCCTAACCCTAACCCTAACCCTAACCCTAACCCTAACCCTAACCCTAACCCTAACCCTAACCCTAACCCTAACCCTAACCCTAACCCTAACCCTAACCCTAACCCTAACCCTAACCCTAACCCTAACCCTAACCCTAACCCTAACCCTAACCCTAACCCTAACCCTAACCCTAACCCTAACCCTAACCCTAACCCTAACCCTAACCTAACCCTAACCCTAACCCTAACCCTAACCCTAACCCTAACCCTAACCCTAACCCTAACCCTAACCCTAACCCTAACCCTAACCCTAACCCTAACCCTAACCCTAACCCTAACCCTAACCCTAACCCTAACCCTAACCCTAACCCTAACCCTAACCCTAACCCTAACCCTAACCCTAACCCTAACCCTAACCCTAACCCTAACCCTAACCCTAACCCTAACCCTAACCCTAACCCTAACCCTAACCCTAACCCTAACCCTAACCCTAACCCTAACCCTAACCCTAACCCTAACCCTAACCCTAACCCTAACCCTAACCCTAACCCTAACCCTAACCCTAACCCTAACCCTAACCCTAACCCTAACCCTAACCCTAACCCTAACCCTAACCCTAACCCTAACCCTAACCCTAACCCTAACCCTAACCCTAACCCTAACCCTAACCCTAACCCTAACCCTAACCCTAACCCTAACCCTAACCCTAACCCTAACCCTAACCCTAACCCTAACCCTAACCCTAACCCTAACCCTAACCCTAACCCTAACCCTAACCCTAACCCTAACCCTAACCCTAACCCTAACCCTAACCCTAACCCTAACCCTAACCCTAACCCTAACCCTAACCCTAACCCGACACCCTAACCCTAACCCTAACCCGACACCCTAACCCGACACCCTAACCCTAACCCGACACCCTAACCCTAACCCGACACCCTAACCCTAACCCGACACCCTAACCCTAACCCGACACCCTAACCCTAACCCGACACCCTAACCCGACACCCTAACCCTAACCCGACACCCTAACCCGACACCCTAACCCTAACCCGACACCCGACACCCTAACCCGACACCCTAACCCTAACCCGACACCCTAACCCTAACCCGACACCCTAACCCGACACCCTAACCCGACACCCTAACCCTAACCCGACACCCGACACCCTAACCCGACACCCTAACCCGACACCCTAACCCGACACCCGACACCCTAACCCGACACCCTAACCCGACACCCTAACCCGACACCCTAACCCGACACCCTAACCCGACACCCTAACCCTAACCCTAACCCTAACCCTAACCCGACACCCTAACCCTAACCCGACACCCTAACCCGACACCCTAACCCGACACCCTAACCCGACACCCTAACCCGACACCCTAACCCTAACCCGACACCCTAACCCGACACCCTAACCCGACACCCTAACCCCTAACCCTAACCCTAACCCTAACCCGACACCCTAACCCGACACCCTAACCCTAACCCTAACCCGACACCCTAACCCGACACCCTAACCCGACACCCTAACCCTAACCCGACACCCTAACCCTAACCCTAACCCTAACCCTAACCCTAACCCGACACCCTAACCCTAACCCGACACCCTAACCCTAACCCGACACCCTAACCCTAACCCTAACCCGACACCCTAACCCTAACCCTAACCCTAACCCTAACCCTAACCCTAACCCGACACCCTAACCCTAACCCGACACCCCTAACCCGACACCCTAACCCGACACCCTAACCCGACACCCTAACCCGACACCCTAACCCTAACCCGACACCCGACACCCGACACCGGACACCCGACCCCCGACACCCGACACCCGACACCCGACACCGACACCCTACACCCGACACCCGACACCCTAACCCGACACCCTAACCCTAACCCGACACCCTAACCCGACACCCTAACCCGACACCCTAACCCGACACCCTAACCCGACACCCTAACCCGACACCCTAACCCGACACCCTAACCCGACACCCTAACCCTAACCCGACACCCTAACCCGACACCCTAACCCGACACCCTAACCCTAACCCGACACCCGACACCCGACACCCGACACCCGACCCCCGACACCCGACACCGACACCCTACACCCGACACCCGACACTCTAACCCGACACCCTAACCCGACACTCTAACCCGACACCCTAACCCGACACACTAACGTTAACCCGACACCCTAACCCGACACCCGACGACACCCTCACCTGACACCCACACCAGACATCCGACACCCGACACCCGACGACACCCGACGACACCCGACGACACCCTCACCTGACACCCACACCAGACATCCGACACCCGACACCCGACATCCTTATCTGACACCCGACACCCTTACCCGCAAACAGTTAAGTGGCTGCCAACTGTTAACTGGTTACAAACTGTTAAGTGGCTCCCAACTGTAAACTCGCTGCTGACGGAGGGGGGGGGGACTGTGACTGCTAGGCTTAACGCGGTACTTGAGCGTCAGCTGAAGTAGATTTCAGCGCTTACGTTGAGACCGACCTCTCAAAAAGACCTTTCCATCGGTACCTTGATCGACAAGATCGGCAAGTACGGTCTAACCACTCTCACCCGGACAAGGTTTTGGTAAGATTTGACCTAGTGACCTAATCTTCACATTCTGATCATGTTTCATGAATATTAGACCATACATAATGCCTCTTATGTGTTCCAAAGACTTTTGTAAGATTTAAGCTAGTGACATAGTTTTTGACCCCATGTGACCCACTCTTACAAGCGGTCAATATTTATCAAGGGGTACATCCTGACCAAGTTTAAACATATTCTGACCAATCATTACCTTGATATGGTTCCTGGCAAGATTTTTCTAAGATTCGACCTAATGACCTAATTTTCGATCATATGTGACCCAGTTTTATATACGTCTAAGAGTTTATCAAGGAAAACATTTTGATTAAGTTTCATGAATATTTTACTATGTATAATGCCTCTAGTTTGTTCCAAAAAAAATCTAAGATTTGACCTAGTTACCTAGTTTTTGACCCCATGTGACCCACTTATACAATCGGTCGAGATTTGATCAAGGGGAACATTCTGATCAAGTTTGAACATTTTCTAATCAATGCCTACCAAGATATGGTTCCGGACGGACGGATTGACGGACGGAAGGACAACGCCAAAACAATATCCCCCTCAGTCTAGGGGTGCGCCAGGGTGAAAGTCTTTCGCCAATACTTTTTTCACTAGAAATAAAAAATAAGAAATAAACCTACTGTTTATTATGATCATGTTAAACTTGATGTTGTGGATGATTTTAGTTATCTTGGTGTCAAATTTAATTACAATGGTAAGTTCAATGTAACAAAAAACATCTTTCTAATCAAGCAAGAAAAGCAATCTTTTCAGTTATGATTAAAATAAGAAAACTTTTGCTTCCTATAGATATTCAAATACAGCTATTTGATACATTGGTAACTCCTATTTTGTTATATGTAGTGAGGTATGGGGCTTTGAAAATAATTATATCATAACTCAATTTCAACTCGAATTATATAAAATGATACTTAAGTAAAAATAAATAAATTCGATATTAGAAGAACAAACAAAATACTATAAAAAGCTATTAAATTCTGAAGGCACTGATTTCGTCTCAATGGGCAGACTTATAAACAAATTACCAACAAAACTTTCTGAATCAGATAAAGATAAACTAGAATCAAATTTAAACATAACTGAGCTTGACAACGTTATTAAAACTTTTAAACGTGGGAAATCCCCCGGGGAGGATGGAATCACTGCCGAATGGTACCAATTTTTCTGGGATATTATAAGAGAAGATTTCCTGATGGTAGTTAATGAAATATGTGATAATAAAAAACTTACTGACTCTCAATATAAAGGTATTATATCATTTATTTATAAAAACGGCGATAGAGACTTGCTTAAAAATTGGCGGCCGATAACATTGCTTAACGTTGACTATAAAATAATTTCAAAATGTCTTTCAGAGCGCCTTAAGCCGATGCTTCCAAAACTTATTCACACCGATCAGAAAGGTTATGTAAAAGGCAGGTATATTAGTGAGGCGAACAGATTTATACAAGATGTAATAAAATACGTCGATGAATCTAATGAAGAAGGCATTATAATCTTTCTCGATCAAACCAAAGCCTTCGACCGGATTGAGTGGTTATGGGTGGAAAAATGCCTGGAAAAATTCAATTTTGGCGAATATTTTAGGTTATACATCAGAATGATGCTATACGGCTCCAAAGCTGCAATAAAAACCAACGGTTTCATTTCCGAGTTTTTCAGTCTGTCTCGTTCTATTAAGCAGGGGTGCCCGATCGCCCCCCTGATCTATATCCTCCAAGCGGAAGCCATGGCAACTGCGATCCACCAGGATAACAATATTGAGGGTATTAAACTTCCCTCCCGCAATACTGATAACAGAGAAGCGCGAATCAGCCAATTTGTAGATGATACTCAACTTTTTTGCAGAAATGAAAAATCTCTTCCGCAAATATTTCACAATTTATCGGACTATGAAAAGGCATCCGGATCTAAACTAAATAAATCGAAAACAACCGGTCTGCTTATAGGTAGATTAAAAAAAACTCACCGAAGTTTAAGGACATATCGTGGACAAAAAAACAACGTTAAAACCCTTGGAATTCACCATGGATATAACATTAACCACGATCTTATTTATGATTCTTTCATCGCTAAAATAAAATCTTGTATTAACATTTGAAAATCACGCAACTTAACGCTGCAAGGGAAAGTATTGATAGTAAAAACGTTTGTTATATCTCAGCTTCTTTATGAAATCGAAATAAACGGTATACCGGACAAGTACTCGCAAATGATCGATAAAATTATTTCGGATTTTATATGGGAAAATAGACAACCGTTAATAAACAAAACTACTTGTCAATTACAACGCGATCAAGGCGGCTTGAACATGCCAAGTATAACCGTAATTTGCAAGGCATTAAATGTTAAATCTATTTACAGATTAATTCAATCTGAACTACAAAACTGGAACACAATAGGCAAATTTTATCTGCAATCAGAATATGACAGATACGAAGAAAACTATTTTTTATGTAAATGCTCGTCATTAAAAAACATGAGATTGTCACTCGGAAATAATCCCTTCTATATAAAGGCTATTAGTGACTGGTGTGATTTTGTCCACCTATTGACAAATAATGACTCAAACATGAATACACGGCTGTTCGGAAATCATTTAATAACCTTTCGCAATAATCCGTTATTTTTCTCATCCTTCACAAAGAGTAAATTAATAAATCTCGAACATATCTGGAGTACTGAACAGGAAAAATTTCTAGATGATAAAGATTTATACACGCAATTAAAATACAAACGAAACTGGATATCAGAATGGACCACAATTAAAACGGCAGTTACAAAATGTTTACAAGCCGATAAAGCTAAACATACTACAAACATACAAATAAAAATAGCTGACAACATCCAACTACGCCGAAAAACAGGCAAAGATATAGACTACTACGATTTAAAATTAAAAGACATCCACCAACTGTTTAATAGTAAAACTTCAAAGTTAGGAAGTGAACAAAAATGGGATAATATTTTAAATATTTCCCTTCCGTGGACCAAAATTTGGAGTTGTCTATACAAATCAAAAGCGTCATTAAAAGCAAAACAGTTGCAATATAAAATATTACACCAAACGATATTCACGCAGCAAAAACTTAGCAAAATGAATTATTCAGACGGACTATGTAAAATTTGCAACAGTGAACAAGAAAATTTAACTCATCTGTTCTGGAAATGTAAGCACGCGCAAAACTTTTGGCAGGAAATAATTCCGATTGTCGAAAATATAGCCTTAAACACATTACAAATAGAAATAACAAACCAACTATCAACAGCCTTGCTTGGACTCTTTATTTTTCCAACAAAATGCAAAATAATAAACACTATACTGTTAGAAACAAAGTGGCGTATGTGGAAAAGTAGAAACTGCATAAACTATGAACAGAAATACACAGATATTAAGCTGATGTTACTGGACATTAAACTATCTACTATAGACCAATTAAAATGGTCTGACAATAACCGGTCAGTAGAATTAGTTAAAGAGTACTTTATTATTTGGTGTCGCATTTTGGCTCTTTTTTTCAGAATGTATGACACTTCAGACACATTAAGGACTGTTGTCATGTGTAAACTTGTATAAGTGTTTACCAGCTTTACTATTAAGCTTTAGCTGCTACTTATTTGTAATTTGTTGATAAACATCCGTTGCCTTATTTTACTCATTTTGCTTTCGAGAGTAAAATAATATCTTATTTTGGATAAGAAAAACAAAATCATACGAGTACAATGTACATTTTTATATTGATCTCAATCATTAAAAAGGCACTTTTGAAGTGCATTGTATCTGCTGCTATGCTTTTACCACTTTTGCTTTCGAAGGTAAAAACATTTCAAACTCAGATTTATTAAACATATGCAATATATAGTACTGCTATTTTAAATATCTAAACATTTTTGTTAAAACTGTAACTTGATAACTGCATGCACTTTGAATATTACTGTTTTTGAATGTTGTAAGGGCCCATGGGGATGGCCCCGACCCCATGGTCCCTATTACGGGGCAAATAAAAGGGGTCCTCGAGACCTCAAAAAGAAAAAAAGACCACTTGATAAATTGCGTCATTAATGCTACGTCGGAAGGCTATATAACCCTAACCCTAACCCTTCTGAATGAAGACTTACACAAAGATAACTTCACTATATCTTCACAATCTGAAACGTAGCGCAGTCTACGCAGCTTACAGAGCCCCCCATTCAGTCTTTACCAGAGTTTGATTTAGAGTTTAGTTTCTGGAAACACTTCGACAAACCTTTTCACAAAACCGCCGTCTGATGCAGCACTGTCAAAATAATAGTTTGAAACAGGTTTGTCGAAGTGCTTGATGAAACTAATCACCTAATCAACCTGCGGTAAAAGGAAGACAGGACTCGTTAAGCAGCATAGACTGTCCTTTGTTGGATTAAAAATGGTGAAGAAAAATAAAGTTATCATTGTTTTAAGTCTTCATTTTAAGCAAAATGTTGCCTACCGATGTAGCACATATATCACATGGTATACACACATTGCTAGGGCGAGATGAAAGTGCTATATAAGATTCTTGTTCATGTTAATCAACAACCAGAATCAAAATAGTGCCATCTGTTGAAATGGAATAAGTTCTGTGGCAAAGGTTCCTAATTCCACTGAATTTTACAGTTCATTTAAGATTCATATACTCTATGCAATGACCTTAAAAAATAAGTGCCATCCACAAGACAGCAAAATACTAGCCTTGGGCCTAAAAAAAATAATTGTTTGGTTAGGGTTACATCCTTAAAAAAAATAGGTAGGGTAGGTAGGCTTTTTATTTTTTTTTATTTATTTTTTTTATTAGGTTTTATATCAGAATGTAATTTTCATCATTGGAGAATGGTGTTAAAGCTATCTTCTGTACAAGCATTTAAGGTTTAAACTTAATATTAAAAAGCAATTAAAAAAAAACGAAATATTTTTTTTTTTTTTTTTTTTTTTTTTTTTTTTTTCATTTTTTTTTTCAAACTGACTATAAAAACGGTAGGGTCGGCGCCTATTCCGTAGGTAGGGTCGGGTAACCCGAACCAAATGTATTTTTTTTTTTTGGCCTTGGCAGCGCTCTTTGCTAATGTACCTTGTGTTGCACAGGATCTGGTTGAGATGTGTCGGCAACGAACAGTTTTAGCAACTTATCCCTGGACTGAAACGCTCATGAATTCTTCAGCTTGTTTGATTTTATTTTAAAAGACCAAAAATGGCTTAAATATCAATCCTTTGGGTGTAAATATATATATTGCAATAACTCATGACAGATAATATTTCATACTGATCTCTGAATGTGATGAAAATCAATGATTTTCTAGTTCAATTATCAAAAAAACTTTACATCACATAATTTATTAGGATGTTGAAAATGAACCTGTACAGGTAAAAAGACTTTCTAAAATTTGTTTTGATTGGGATTTTTTTCTGAAGATTGGGAAAAATATCGTATATTCTGCTTTGGGAATGGGTCTGATGGTCGGACCTGTGGGTACTATAGAAAAAGCCCTGATTGATGACCGATTATTAACAAATACAGGGCTTACGAGGTAGTTGGGTAAAAACTTTCCAAAATTGATTCCTTGAAAGTAAAATTTTAAAGAAAACTTCCTAAGTTGGCAGCTTGGAAGTTAAAAATATCAAAAATGATGTCCTTTTATTTATGTAATGATGTACATTATATGACTATTTGAACATGTCGGATATATATTTCCTAGGGTCTGTAGATTTATCTCAGTTTTATCAAAACACATCATATACTGTTAATATAACAACCTTGGACTACGGATGCATGTTTCAAGTGCCTCCGTGAAAAAATGGGGATACAAAGTGCGGTTACAGAGCACTGAAAGTGTGCACACAGAGTCATGGAATAACGGCCTCAAGAAGTTAAAACAGGGTCAGGGTTAGTTCTTATAGTTTGGGAATTATTTACAGTTTTTCAGAAATTGGCAAAGACCTAGAAGCAATGGACTGTTCACTGTGAGGGCTTTATGATAACAGTTTTCAGGTATTTTCCCCCCAAGTACAACTGCCAACAGCTTAAATCTTGAATTATCTGAACCCTTGGTGACTTTTGATTTAACGGATTATGCAACAATTTTAAATCTAATCCATGGTCACTGCAGTGACTCTGGGCAGACATTATTTCTTGTATAATTATCAGCAGGGAACCGATCAGAGATGGATAATGGGCGTAATCTATGACCTGGGCCCATATCCACCAATACCATGAACCAGATACACTGTAAGCACCTTTTACGTCTGGATTCTGAGAGTTGGACTAAGAACATAATGGGGTTATTAGTACTGCATTTTGATCTGCAAATAACCACCCCACGAGAGTCGAATATGACAACCGATTACTGGTTAGATCACTTAAAAGCCACATGATTTCATAATTTATAAGTGTCATTTGAACGACGCAATATTTTGTTTTATGACGTCATTATAACATCGCGCAACGATAACTGGGATGATCAAACAATAAAATGGAAACTTGGGTCGTTTGAAGCATCGGATCACTCAAGGTCTGAGCTCAGGTGCCAGCATCCTATTACGATTGCAGTTTTAATGTATTTCACTGTGAACACCAAATTAAATATGTCAACAGTATTACCCCAATTTTTTTAATTAAATTGGGTATCTTATACTATCAATGAGTATTTCAAGTTTCTCCCCCATCATTTTGATTTTAATTGAGTATGAAAAATGAACAATTGTCTCATATAATTGTAATCGAAAACGGGTACAAATTTAATATTGCAAAATGACTGTTCAAAATGGTTGTATTTTTTATCAAAATGCACCCACATGATGACCCGCCATAATCAATGTTGTTGACAATTTGATAAATTATTGATCCGGCTATAGCCATGAACAATAGCTCTGCGTCTGATATTAATTTGTCTAAGATATCTCCAACTGTCTTCTAAGATCGCGGTGGATTCAAATAATTTGTCAAAGATTGAACTTCCCAACTTTGCTTGCATAAAAACGTGATTTTCCACCTGCATCGGTCTATGATCGTACAGTATCGTATTAACTCTGCAATTAACTGAAAGTTTTTATAGTCAAATGCCAAGGTCTCCATTCATTTCCAGTTAGTTACCAGCAAATGATCAGTTAATCACGGAAATGATGATCTAATTTTAATAGAGATTATTTTTTTTATGGAATCCAGTTTGACACCAAACTAGACAATTGAGTTTTCAATTTTTATTTTTAATTCATAATGTGTCCATTTTAATTTCTTTTCATATTCTGCTTCGGTGGTGAAATACAATGTACAGTGCAATCTAACACGGAGACAAACAATTTTTCTCTCTTTTTTTATTTTGAGCTTTTTATGCATCAAAATCAATTATTTATTAATTTTAAATTAAAAAATCATGCTTGAAATAATATTGATTTATCTTCCAAGCACTGTCCGCACTGTAGGTTATTTTTATTTTATAAAATTAAATGAGTAAAACAGTGACATTATATTTTGATAACTAACTGTTTTTAGTGGTGAAAAGCATTAAATAATGAGGACATGTTTTTCCTCCAACCCCAGATAAGTAGATCCATATATTTTGCAATGCTGCAAGTTCTTACATGTATCTTGCTCACAGGCAAAGATAAAAAAAGTACCCATATGTAAAAAGTAAATTAAAATACATTTTAGCAAATCTTATTTCACTCAGATGGAAGAAAAAGCATCTACCATGCATGATTGCTCACGTAAGAAAGGATCATACCGACCCTTGCACGGGGTGTTCTGTGGATACTCTGTAAACCTTGTTTCCGCAATACCCTCTATGCTTGGGTTGGGTTTAACCTAGCTTACACGAGCGGCCACGGCAGATAGTAGTTGTCTGTGTGGAGCTTGTTGTCACACTTTAGTCACAGACCATGTGTGGAGCTTGTTGTCACACTTTAGTCACCGATGTGTGGAGCTTGTTGTCACACTTTAGTCACCGATGTGTGGAGCTGTAATGGTAAAAGCTAAGAGTTTGAATGACGAGGCTGATCAAGTTATCATACAAATACATGTTAGTGCATACACTGATAAATATTATTCAGACCTGCTAATTAAACCGAAAGGGAGAAAGTGGATATGTCTTATAAAGCTGTATGAAATTAACTAGTTCTATTATTTTATCTTCATTTGAAAGGTAATGTTAGTTGATAAATGTATGTATACATGCAGTTTTCCAATAAAAAAAAAAATGGCTTGAATAAATCTTAAACTAAGCAGCATGTGAAAATGAAGTGTTCAGTAACAAGGGAGTGTTTGTGTGTGGCAAGGTAAGTTCAGTAATTCACCTTGTTGATCATACCTGGTGTTATTGACTGGTCACTGACCTGACCACCGACATCAAAACAATCTATACTCGTAACTGTACATTGAATGAGAGTGTTTTTCTCTATCTAAAATCGGTCCAACATTGAGTCCAACAGTTCTAAAAAGACATCTGTTTATCACAAAAGTGGAAGCAACAGTCACAAACATAAAACATTAGATTTAGCATATTTTCCTCATATCCGGCTGTTGTAAATTTCGTCAAGCTGTATTTTGATAAGCAAAGATGTCATTTCCAACAAACTTTCAAAAATTATTGATGACCAATGTGTGACTTAGGTTGTAGAAGCTAATGAAGTTTTGCGTTGTCTTATTCCCACAAACCAAATAAACGGGAAATAAGACAATGTTGGTTTGATAAATTTCATCAACAAATTTGAGAATATCTTAAGCTAAACTCTTTGTTAAAGTCTTCAAATTAATGATTGGGAGGATGCAGTGATTTTATAAGTGGCTCCAAACTTTCCAATAGATGTTGACGTACAGAAACTCATATTTTCAGACAATTAGCTTTTTATTATGAATATTTGATTATTTCATTGCAATTCTCAGGGTCAAGAGTTTGTCATAACAAACAGGGTATTAGTTGTAGAGTTAATGTAGTTTTGCACTGACTAGTTGTTTGGCATAGAATGAGATCATACAATATTGTAAACAACCTTGATACAGCTGGTCAACATCCAGATAAACTCCCATGACCTGTGTACTGGTATGTTTTGTTTTTCCTAAATAACTCAGCCTTACCTAAGTACTTTATGCTTTTATCATTGATGTTTAAAACATATTTCAAAGTCATTTGTGGTGTTGAAGCACTCTTTGTAGTTTCTCAGGTGATTTTGTGTTGATTTTATGGGAATTTTCTCTTCTGCTATAAAACATTGAATCCAAAAATAGAACATTTTCTGCCATTTTTCTTGTGCTGTAAGAATATCTGACCTGGTCATCTGGGTCAAATGAGGTGAAGAAAACTCTTAATTTTCATTGGACAAAAATAGGTGTCTAAAAATAACAATGAGCAAAGTAATGAAGAAATGACCAATCGGCAAAGGTTATCGCAGTAAGAGCTAAAAGTCATTAACATAATACATTAAGAGGCCCTGAATGGGAAAATATTGGAGAAATTCTCACTCATTTCTCTCCGTGCTTCTTCTTTGAAGTTGCAGTGATGTGATTTAATGTAATGGGAAGAAATGATGTTCTAGAAATGAGAGTAAACATGATAAGAACTGTAGCTCTGCAGCACATGTTAAGATGTTTTACAATTGATTATATATTACTAGAGCAAGAACTCACATGAAATGAGATGTTAGTCACCTTCAGCAAAACCTGGAAAGAAGGAATTTGACCGTTTATTTAGGTTGTGAGGGTGTTGGGTAATATTCCCTGAAAATTCTGAATATTACACTGTGAGTAAGCAAGGTTAGCCTGACCTGACCTGCTGCTTTATAACATAAGTACAAGCTTGATACTGTGTGTGTAGTTAAAGTAACCTTGTGTGGGGGAAAAAACAAACATAAGCAAATAACATTGACCTTTTATTGATAGTTGGGTGTGTTGATAATATTAAGTGAATGTGCCCTAGTTTAACTGGTGTAGGACATACCAGTACACGCAATGTCCTGACTGCTCCCGAGGCCATAAGCTGTTGACTTAAACCTTAAACACACTTAATTTAATGTTAATTGAGCACTAACCTCAGATGATAATATTTATTTATTTCGTTTTTTACTTAAAATAAATATTTGTGCTCAACAATGATTATGTGTTTTCTTAACATACAAGTTTGAATTTGAATTAAAGTCCATCAATAAATACCAGTGAGATACTTGATTTACAAAAGTAAACATGGCATGACTGGATATGCTTTATGAATAAGCGGCCATTATCAATATTAGTAACTGGTCGCTCACTTGCCATTATTTTCCATTTGGTTGTTATTTTAAAATATGACCTACAGGATCAAGAAAGAATTATCATATTTACTCCATATGACATAAACAGAACGTGTATTCAAGTTCACACCATAGAAAACGGCTTTACGAGTATGAGTACAGCTATACTCATATTTTCATTGAATGTTGGATTGTCTTTGTTTTGTGATTAAATGTAAAGCAACATGATTCCCTTAACAATCTATCAATTATGTGTTTTTGTCATTGAAAAATATTCACATTAATCAAATTGACACATAGATTTCCTCTGTTAATTTTGTAGGGTGGGATAGCAGTATTTATTAAAAAAAATGTAAATTTATTTTAGTTAATTAGCATCAATTTGCTATAGTGACATCCATGTTATTAAAATAGTTTTTTTACTTCTGTGGACTTTCATTGGAATGGGTAGTTAGTTACAGCTTTCCAGTTGTATAGGAGTTTCAAGTTACAGGGTACTACAGAGCGATCTGTTTATGCAACCAATGATCTGTTTAAGCAACCAACGTGTTAATTCCATTGTTAGCCCAATAAATTTCTCTACTTTCACAGATGTTACTATAATTCCCCGGGTATTTCCAGTAAATATAGCACCTTTCATCTATATAAGGCTGTACTTATGCCAATAAGCAGTTTCTTTTTTAAGGTCACATAAGCATATGTAGGCATTTGAAAAGCCACTTGAAAGGTTGGCTTAGTAACAAATAAATATATAATAAAGTACCCTATGTTAACATTGTTTTAATGAGAGATTATAATCGAGATCTGATTGAAAAGGCGAACTTCAGGGACGATCCCTTGTTTGTATTTCTAAACATGAACTATTCATGCAGTCATTTATAGGACTATGCTTAAAGTTGGAGAGTTTTGTTTGTTTTCACTTTGTATTATTTCTCGTATCGGAACAATAATCAGTGGGTATAGCTCTTGTTGTGCAATAAGTTGTGTGAGGATATATATTACAATGATACATCAATATATATGCTACGTATAGCATGGTAAGTTTGTTAGTAAGGTAGCAAACAATTACCCAACGTAAATGTGAGATATGTTATCAACCGCCCCAACCCTTTTAACAAAATAAGGTCGCTGCCAGATAGACACAAAAAGTGTACATTTAAGTATTATGACACAAAGTATACATTTAGGAAATATGACAACAAGTGTACATTAATGGAATATAAAACAAACTAAGCGCAGGGTTCTCAATAAGTTCAAACCATCTCAAATAGTTATGTAACAGATTAACTATTTATTTTTCGATATATATGTAAACCGGCCCAATTGCCATTTGAATTGTCCATCTGGCCGGCAGTCGGTTCTTATTGACAATGCTGATGCATTAATTTTACCATTTTATGTTATATGACCATTTTGTTCATTTAAGAAATATGAACAAAATGGTGACATTTTCGAAATCGGGCAGTACGAACATTTACGAATTATGACACTGTTTATGTCAATAAAGTGTTATGTACTGAGTATGGCTGGACTTCAATAGGGTTCACGATCATGTATGACTTTGACTTTACATTATATATATATATCATCCACTTTCAGGAATTGAGCGGAAGTTCACAGCCGAGCCGCTACCTCAGAATGTGCCGCGTGGCGGCGTGGCACGGTTTACGTGCCAGATAGAAGCGGTTCCCCCAGCCATCTATGTGTGGGAGCGGGATGGAAAACCTCTACCTCAAAACAACAGGTACGCTTTCCAAACAACAGGTACACTTTCCAAACAACAGGTACGCTTTCCAAACAACAGGTGCACTTTCCAAACAACAGGTACGCTTTCCAAATAACAGGTGCACTTTCCAAACAACAGGTACGCTTTCCAAACAACAGGTACGCTTTCCAAACAACAGGTGCACTTTCCAAACAACAGGTACGCTTTCCAAACAACAATATTGATACTCTTTCCAAACAACAAGTACACTTAAAAATCAAAGTTATTTTGAATGGTATGTATGCTAAAAAGAATGGTACGCCCATCTTGTGTGTAAATTTTACCTCAAAAACAAAATACAAAATGTACCCTGTAACCCCTAAAGTCTACCTCAAAATGACACAATTAACTCTACACATGCTACCTCAACAGGTTGGCCTGGGAAAACATGTATTCAGAGCTGTATGCATTTTTGTGTGATTTTTTTGCACTGATGAAATATTCTGAATAATATACTTGTGGAATAAGCTGGTTCACATCAATGATACGAAACTGATCCTTATGTTACTCGCATATTTTCAGGTATTTCACACTTAACTCAGGAATTTTACAAATCACGGGTGTACAAGCGGACGATGCGGGTCTTTATCGATGTTACGCTACTCAGGGGTCGACCGGCAGTCAGGCCGGGGAAGTTCACGATATCGAGAGTCGATACAGCCAGGAAGCGGAGCTCATTGTCGATTCAGGTAAATATAAACTTATAGTACCTGTGTTTTTTTTTATTTTCTGTGATTCAGGTAAATTTTCAATAAAAAAGAGACACTATTATTTATTATATGATGGAAGCTCGTGATAAACAGTTACGAGATAGAGCTTATTGTCAACAAAATATCGACTTTAATTGACGTCATTTCCTGATAGCTACAGGCCATTCAGATTTATATTCTCAGGTATTGCTTTAGAAAAAAAGTAATGTTTATGGTATAAATGTCACATTTGAATTAATGTAGATTTTAATTGTCAGTAACATAAAGGTGAAATATGACCAAGGTCGTCTATGCTATTTAGCAAGTTTTTTTAACAATAGAGTCTATTCAATCTTATTTTATATGTCTTTATTTTACGGCCTTGTCATGATTTCCAGGTATGAATCGGCTAGTTTCATAACATATCTAACATTGTAGGTTTACCTCTGGGCCCAGCTAAGATCGTGGGCCCTGCAGTTGATGAAGTGACGGTGCGTGCCGGACAACCAACAATTCTTGAGTGTCTGGTGCAAGGTGAGTTTCACTCCCTATCAACCTAGATACAGTATACTTGAAATGAGTCAGACCCACTTTCCCCACTTACTCCGAGGGACAAAGCAGCTGATCGCAGATTTCATCCGAGGGTGAAATTGTCTCCCCTGCTAAAAATCCTCTAAGTTCCGCTACATTGCTCATTTATGCCAAGTTTAATATGAGCGGTGGCATAGGAAATCGTTCCATTCATGACCTTTTGGCAGAACTCTGATGAGATTAGGAAGAAATAATTATTTCTTGTTCGGAAGTTATTTGTTTTTATCCTTATGTATATTGTTAGTGACATTTACCAGCGATATATTTGTTTATGTGTGTGTTAACGCCAAATAAATATTGTCTTAACTTGTTAATGATAAGCATTGAATCATTGATACATTGCGTCTGTTTGTATTTCATCCTAAAACAGCTGACATTTTACATGATTCTGAACCATGACCTCTGGCGTCATGCATGTAATTAGTAGCATATAATTATATGATATTTATTATTGGTGAGTAAAAATAGCTTGTGATGTTTTTGGAAATATCCACAAAAAAAGGAGACAAGAAGGCAATTAACCAAGCACTGTGACTTGTGAATGTGTTTTCAATCATCATTTTCCAAAAATGGCATGTTTTGGATATTTGCATTTTGTGTATTTACATGGGCAAATACGACTGCCTTTCTTGTAGTAAGCTTTCTTCATGCAAAACGTAATGTTTTAAAGTTGGTCAACTTTTTTCTCAGAAGTGGATCTGAAAAATACAATAAAAGGGGCAGAGGAAAAAACAATAACATCAATTTACTGTAGCCATCATAATTGAATGAAAGTTTTATTCAAACAAAAAAAAAACCTCCGAAGAACTCTGCGTTCACCAATCTTCGGTCAACTGATCCCCCTCCGAGAGCCTAAAATCCCAAGTCTGTGAAACGCATACAATATATAAGTTCATAGCGTTGTCTGTTATACATGTAGCGAAAATCTGCAGAGGTAAATGGAAAGGGGGTTTTACTGTACCAATAGTTGCCTGTGATAATAAATAATTGATCCAAAATAATGGGGGCTAATCCATAAAATAGTGATAATCGATTCACAATAAAATAGTGATAATCGATTCACAATAAAATAGTGATAATCGATTCACAATAAAATAGTGACAATCGATTCACAATAAAATAGTGATAATAGACTCACAATAAAACAGTGATAATCAAGTCACAATAAAATAGTGATAATCGATTCACAATAAAATAGTGATAATCGATTCACAATAAAATAGTGATAATCGAGTCACAATAAAATAGTGATAATCGAGTCACAATAAAATAGTGATAATCGAGTCACAATAAAATAGTGATAATCGAGTCACAATAAAATAGTGATAATCAATTCACAATAAAATAGTGATAATAGACTCACAATAAAATAGTGATAATCAAGTCGCAATAAAATAGTGATAATCGAGTCACAATAAAATAGTGATAATCGATTCACAATAAAAATAGTGATAATAGACTCACAATAAAATAGTGATAATCGATTCACAATAAAATAGTGATAATAGACTCACAATAAAATAGTGATAATCGATTCACAATAAAATAGTGATAATCGATTAACAATAAAATAGTGATAATAGACTCACAATAAAATAGTGATAATCGATTCACAATAAAATAGTGATAATTGATTCACAATAAAATAGTGATAATAGACTCACAATAAAATTGTGATAATAGACTCACAATAAAATAGTGATAATCGATTCACAATAAAATAGTGATAACAGACTCACAATAAAATAGTGATAATAGACTCACAATAAAATAGTGATAATCGATTCACAATAAAATTGTGATAATAGACTCACAATAAAATAGTGATAATAGACTCACAATAAAATAGTGATAATAGACTCACAATAAAATAGTGATAATCGACTCACAATAAAATAGTGATAATCGATTCACAATAAAATAGTGATAATCGATTCACAATAAAATAGTGATAACAGACTCACAATAAAATAGTGATAATAGACTCACAATAAAATAGTGATAATCGATTCACAATAAAATTGTGATAATAGACTCACAATAAAATAGTGATAATAGATTCACAATAAAATAGTGATAATAGATTCACAATAAAATAGTGATAATAGACTCACAATAAAATAGTGATAATAGATTCACAATAAAATAGTGATAATAGACTCACAATAAAATAGTGATAATCGATTCACAATAAAATAGTGATAATAGACTCACAATAAAATAGTGATAATAGACTCACAATAAAATAGTGATAATAGACTCACAATAAAATAGTGATAATAGACTCACAATAAAATAGTGATAATCGATTCACAATAAAATAGTGATAATTAATTCACAATAAAATAGTGATAATCGATTCATAATAATTGCTGATAATCGATTCACTATAAAATAGTGATAATCGATTCACAATAAAATAGTGATATTCGATTCACAATAAAATAGTGATAATCGATTCACAATAATTGCTGATAATCGATTCACAATTATCTTGTTATTCACATTGATTTTGGTGTAAATTAACATAAATATTCTTTCTGTACACATAGTTTTTAACCATACCCTAACATAATGAGGCCACCAGGGAGCCCAAAATCACATGATAGAGTATTGAATACATGAAATGTGAATGTTAGACATGATAGAGTATTGAATACATGAAATGTGAATGTTAGGGCAAAAATTCAGAATGCTATTCAATTTTAGTGTCATATCAATGATAATAAATGCATAAAACATGTATAATGTTATATAGATAATTTTTCTGTGCCGTTGTAAACTTACATAATTATGTTCATGATATGTTACATGAAATGTTACAAGTTTTAATACCATCCTTACTAACATGCTTGAAAATCGAGTTATAAATAGGTAAATATTTATATATATATATCTGTTATTCAGGTTACACAGGAGCAGTGCATTGGACACAAGAATCAATGGATGCCCAGGGACGTACCGTCTCCACGCCCGTTTGGACGGACGAACAAACCGTCATGTACGGCAGTAATCTACAGATTGTACACACACACGTGAAGCAAGCTGGGACGTACGTGTGTCGCGCGGGGACTCTGGCGATCACAAGGAAACTTCACATCATCAGTAAGAGTCTGCTGCTTGTGGTGTTTTAACATCGGATTCTGTTTGTTTAATGTTTATTTGGGGGTAAGAGTAGTCTAGTGGTGTAGGTATCCGCCTCTCGTCCAGGAGGTTGTTGGTTTTATCCCCGCGAAAGAATCTTTCTCTCAGCCTTTTAAAATATACACCAGTACTGGTTTTCTCTGTGGAAGCAGTCACATCAGCTTAAATGTGCTAAAATGAATATATATATAAATCAAGAATATTTATATTATTTACCAAATAAAAAAACAATTTATTTTTATCATCATTCATCTTAAAAACATTAAATGGTTTGATGGTACCATGCATGAGTGAGTGAGGGTAAAGGTCATTTAAGGTCAAGTTTACCCCTTGAATTTATGTTTAGCCCCTCTGAAGAAGGCAGGGTATCATCATAGCCTTCGTGTCCCCAGAGTCACTGTGTGAATCTTGGTTATTACTTAAAAAGGTTCCAAGAATGAAACTTGGTACACATGTTAGCAGAGACAACACACAGATACATAGCAAGTTCCATAACTCTGGCTTTAATGATAGTTAAATTATTCACCTTGTTTGATTGAAATATACAAATGAGTTTTGGCATTTGCCCCGTGGCGCTGTTGTTAAAAAATAAGGGGTATATAACTATCAGATTTTCTCTTTTTTCAGGCAAGCCAGTGATTCTATCGATCACACCGGAGGGAGGTGTGAGGAAACCAAACCGTCAGTGGGTTTATGTGCGATGTGAGTTTGAAGGACACCCTCGGCCGACCATCACCTGGCTTAAGGACGGGGTAGAGGTCACCAAACTCACTGGGACACAGTATAAAGTATGTTCAAAGTTGTGTTATTGTTAGGTTTTTAAATGAAAAACGCGTTGAAGTATTCATATAGCTTTTATGTAAATATTCAAAAACTTGACCATAGATTAAAAACCATTATAGATTTTTGCATCAGATAAAATTCATTAAATTGGCCAGTTTTGTGTGCCATTTATTGCAATAATAATACCTAGAATCTTTACCGAAATTGTACGGTACTGTTTATGGCGGCCCAGGTTTTAGTAATAGCCAGATATCTGTGTACATTTTCTCTGATATTTCCTCAGGTAGATATAGCCAGATATCTGTGTACATTTTCTCTGATATTTCCTCAGGCAGCTATAGCCAGATATCTGTGTACATTTTCTCTGATATTTCCCAAGATAGTTATAGCCAGATATCTGTGTACATTTTCTCTGATATTTCCTCAGGTAGTTATAGCCAGATACCTGTGTACATTTTCTCTGATATTTCCCCAGGTAGTTATAGCCAGATATCTGTGTACATTTTCTCTGATATTTCCCAAGAAAGTAATTGCTAGATATCTTGTGTACTTTTTCTCTGATATTTCCCAAGATAGTTATAGCCAGATATCTGTGTACCTTTTCTCTGATATTTCCCAAGATAGTTATAACCAGATATCTGTGTACCTTTTCTCTGATATTACCACAGATAGTTATAGCCAGATATCTGTGTACATTTTCTCTGATATTTCCCAAGATAATAATAGCCTGATATTGGTGTACATTGTCTCTTATGTTTCCCTAGATCCAGGAACAAGAACGTGAGTTGGCAATTGTTCTTGGAGAGGTGAAGGCGTCCGGATACTACCAGTGTGTTGCCAGTAACGAGGCCGGGTCAGTGAGTGCGTTCACCCACGTTGAGTTCTACATGAATGCAAATGTGCCCTCCGCTCCACAAAACCTCAGGTAAGGGGAAATGGAATATTGAGGAAATAAATATATGTTTTGCCATTTGTGAGTCATACAGATTTAAGATTATTGAAGTTATCACTTAGATCCTGTAATGGAACAGGCAACACGGAGAGTCCCATAGTTGTAAAAATAATAAGTTGTATTTATTGTCATATGACTTAATAATTTTAATTTCCTAATATCTGAGTTTATCCTTGCTTGATTGTTATTGTTTTCTCTAAGCTTAGCTTATCGTTCCTGAATTTATCAGGGTGCGCTTCCTGGACAGTAGGCGTCTGCGAGTGACCTGGGATCCTCCGACCACGGGAGCTATGTGGTATATTATCCATTATAGCAACGAGCGTACAGGCATTGTAAGTATATGTCCAGGGTTGGCGTTTTAGAACTGTCACAAGAGAGGGCCCATTTTTATTAATGTCTCGAGTCTGAGTTTATGAAGAAGACACAGAAAAGAAAATCTTAATTGTCATAAATTATTTTTATTGTAGTTGACACTGATATTAAATGTGTAAATCAGACTCAAGATGCTGGTGTAAACTGACCCAGACTCGAGATGCTAGTGTAAACTGACCCAGACTCGAGATGCTGGTGTAAATTGACTCAGACTTGTGATCCTGGTGTAAACTGACTGACCCAGACTCGAGATCCTGGTATAAACTGACCCATACTCGAGATGCTGGTGTAAACTGACCCAGACTCGAGATGCTGGTGTTAACTGACCCAGACTCGAGATCCTGGTATAAACTGACTGACACAGACTCGAGATCCTGGTATAAACTGACCTAGACTCGAGATGCTGGTGTAAACTGACCCAGACTCGAGATGCTGGTGTTAACTGACCCAGACTCGAGATGCTGGTGTAAACTGACCCAGACTCGAGATGCTGGTATAAACTGACCCAGACTCGAGATGCTGGTGTAAACTGACTGACCCAGACTCGAGATCCTGGTATAAACTGACCTAGACTCGAGATGCTGGTGTAAACTGACCCAGACTCGAGATGCTGGTGTTAACTGACCCAGACTCGAGATGCTGGTGTAAACTGACCCAGACTTGAGATGCTGGTGTACACTGACCCAGGGTTCTGATTGAGAAACTAGTTTCCTTGAACTCTGAAGCTGAATGTTCAAACTTTTGCTTTCGTACAAATCAAATATCTTTTTAAACTGTATGACTTTGTTATACAAACTTCCCTGAAAATTAACACAATATTAACTGATGATTTTTTAGCTCTACTGGCCAAAGGCCAGAAGAGCTTATGCGATGGTAATGTGTACGTAGTATGTGCATCCGTGCGGTCGTGCGTTCGTGCGTCTGTAAACAATTGCTTGTGAACACGTTACAGTCTTCAGTTTTGATTGTATCTCGATGAAACTTGTACAGTATTTAGATATCCATTAGAGCTGGGTTCCTTTCGAAAACCAGCCAGATCCGCTCATGCATGCCTAGATTATGGCCCTTGATAGTATTAAAAAATGCTATTGTGTAAACAATTGGTTGTAAACAATTAGTTGTGAACACGATACAGTCTTCAGTTTTTATTGTATCTCAATGAAACTTGTACAGTATCTAGATATCCATTAGAGCTCGGTTCCTTTCGAAAACCAGCCAGATCCGCACATGAATGCCTAGATTATGGGCCATGAAAGTTTTAAAGAAATGCTCTCTATTTTTAGCCAGGTCTGCATGAGCGAATTCTATTTTTAGCCAAGTTTACATGTACATGTAAATTCAAGTCTAGAGTTAAGGGAGACAATTTGCAAGTCTAGGATTTTGAGAGACAATTTGCTTTTTGCTTCTGCAGCTGATTTTGTGAATTACTCTGCCTTGTTCTTGTTGAAAGCCCAAAGGCCATTTTTTAGCTTTAAGTTCTGTAGTTTGCGCATTCATATTAACAAAATTGGTTGTGAATGTTTAAGTTATGCACCTGGTGTCATTACTGGCCACACCCAGGGTTCACAGGTTTGGTAAACATAAATCTGGAAAGGTTTGAAAATCTTTTTGTGTGTTCGTGCATCCATCTCAGCACAATTGATTGTGAATGTTTGTTCAAATTGATCAATGTTGTCCTAGGATGCCCTTGACTTTGACCTTTTGACCAACTTTTTTTAACTTTTAAAACTACAGAAATTTTTACTATGAGTACAGTTTTGAAAGCATTTTTTTTTTGTCAGATGACTTTTACTATGCACATATTAAAATAGTTCATGGAACTAATCTGCTTACAATACTTTCTGGGCTCAGATCGTGCTACGTTTTCAGGTAAGCCAAACACAAAACATAAACCATATGTCTGTTGCCTTTTACCCATACATACATGCTCTGGATTGATATGACCACAAAAGCCATGCCAGTAGAGCATAGGCCCTTTTGGGCCGCTTGTTTACCCTACCTGTGCCTCAATTTTTTTCAAAAACCTAGCTTGGTATTCACTCTTGATATGGAAAATGACCCGTCATATAGCAAATCAGACTGGTTTCTGACAGTGAGGGATGACTGAATACCCATGTGTTATGAAACAAACTCTAAAACTAAGAAAAATGTTTTTAATCCATTGATATTCTGCAATTGTTTCGCTAACACGTCCAAAATTTTCATTCAAGAAATAGTGGCGTAGTAATTTGGTCATGTACTCATGCCCTGCTAAATTGAAAAATACAATCATGTATTAACTGTTATATTTTGGAACATAAATGCATTAATAAAAGTTCGTTAAATCAGAACTGTTTATCCATGAACCGGAAATAGAAAATGACAGCTACATCATCAACTATTAACTTTGTATGAGAGGCGTCCCACAGGCAGCAGCATAGCAAACATTCTTCAACATAGGGTGTATTTAGGGAATAAATTAGAATATGAATAAAACTCTGAAAATGAGCATAAAAGAAACAGAACATTTGTTGATTTTACTGTAAGAAAGTATTTTATTTCACTCGTGATCATAGAAAAACTTCTTTGCCACTTGTTAAAATATGTTTTTCTATGACACAAAATAGGATCTCGCACCGAAATCAACAAATTCCGACTATATCTTACTCTTTTATCTTTTCTTGTTTTACTTTATAATCATATGTTATCCACAGGAGTAGCAAGTCTCATTACCATGGTCTCGCTAACATTGAGACATTCACAAACAGCATGACCCTATGTTAAGCTTATCTTATCTTGTCTTATCTTACCATCTCTAGAAGGCGGAGGTAGTGAGCATGTCCACAAATCATGACCTGGGGAACCTGGATCCCTATACCAACTACACCATCTCGGTGACCCCGGCCTCACAGAATGGAATCGGTGTTAGCTCAGACCAGCTGGTTGTCACAACGATGGAGGAAGGTACACTAAACTTGTCTTTAAGAATTGTATTTTACCTTAAAACGTTCAATTTCATCTTATGGCTTAAAATTATGGGGAAAGGTTGGAATGTGTTCTTATATCTTTTCTGGAAAATTGATGTCGCTTTTTGATGGGAATTGTATAAGGAACAGCCGTATATTGTACCCAATTAAATATTCTCAACACCTTAGTTAAGTTTTTCAAACACTTTGTATACTTGGATAAACAACTCAGTCATTGCGACAATGAACTATTAGTAGTAAATCAGCATCCGTAAGGTAATGGGAAGTTTTCACACCTTCACACATCGACTGTGCAAAATGATGCCACATCAAATGATGCATGTCTATTTTTTTTTTAATACCGAATCATACATCGTAAAAACAATCGAAAACGAAATTTCTTATTTTCAAAATAAGTAACTTCTTTCATATGTTGTAATCTGATGCTAACCGTTTCCGACTTTCTACTGCCGTTATAACTAAATCCATCAATCAATGTGAGTTTCAACCCTTTGAAGTGAAATGTAAACAAATATTTTAGTTTGAAATGAAACAAAAGCCTAATACTGTATACAAGACGCAGGCATTTTTTTATGGGAATTCTAGTGGAAAAAAGTGTGTCCTTAACTTAATGATTTACGGTACTAGGGCTAGGTTTAGTTACATGGTAATGATTTACGGTACTAGGGCTAGGTTTAGTTACATGGTAATGATTTGCGGTACTAGGGCTAGGTTTAGTTACATGGTAATGATTTACGGTACTAGGGCTAGGTTCAGTTACATGGTAATGATTTACGGTACTAGGGCTAGGTTTAGTTACATGGTAATGATTTGCGGTACTAGGGCTAGGTTTAGTTACATGGTAATGATTTACGGTACTAGGGCTAGGTTTAGTTACATGGTAATGATTTACGGTACTAGGGCTAGGTTTAGTTACATGGTAATGATTTACGGTACTAGGGCTAGGTTTAGTTACATGGTAATGATTTACGGTACTAGGGCTAGGTTTAGTTACATGGTAATGATTTACGGTACTAGGGCTAGGTTTAGTTACATGGTAATGATTTACGGTACTAGGGCTAGGTTTAGTTACATGGTAATGATTTACGGTACTAGGGCTAGGTTTAGTTACATGGTAATGATTTACAGTACTAGGGCTAGGTTTAGTTACATGATGTTGTCTTCTTACGGGAGAAAGTGCTTCTTGCCGATCAGAAGGGTCACTGTTTAGCTTATTTGTTGTATTCAAGGTTTAATCTCTATTTTGTATGTTTATATAATTTATATATGTTGTATGTCCCCCATCAGTGACACTTGAGTCTCATGTTGGGAAATTCCTTAAAGTGACTATTTATAGCACTGAATATCTTCTATTTATAGCACCAGAAAGACCTCCATCAGTGACACTGGAGCCTCATGTCGGTGGTTTGCATGTGAGTTGGGAAGTCTTACCTGCAATAGAGGCCCAAGGGGTGATCACGGGTTATACCATATATGTGAGGAAACAGGGGGGACAGGATGTCACAGAAATAACTTTAAATGGTAAGGTTTATATTATTCACTATTTTGATAGTTTCCGTGTATTAACGAGATCATCGACGTAATTTTTATTCAAATAGTTGTCAACGTACAATGCAAACCGTAAATCCATAATGTTCTTGATCAGTATTTGATCATAAACTTCGTAAATTATATAGTTATTTAAGCACTATTCAAGTATCTATTAATGACCAAAATATTTGCCGACTTGTTATAAACATGATTTTGCATTGAGTTAACACTTGGGGGCAAACGTTAGATGTCATACGCCTTTTGAGCGGATGACAGAAATTTCAGATGCCTACGTTTTTTTGTGCGATTTCCATATAGTTACAGCCGTGTATTGGTAAACACAGGACCAAATTGATCATCACATTGTGATAATTTGTAACTGGAAGTATAAGTGTCCGGGGATATGTTGCCATTAATTAGTGCCAAAATGGCTTCATGGGATCAGATATAAGTGACTGTGAAAGCGTTAAACAGTTAGCCACTTAATGCAAGTACTTCATATAGTAAAAGCTAAGGGAGGAATCTGGAGTGGTCGGATAGTATAGGTTACTGCTACAGGTGACCATCCAACCAGGTTTTTTGCATAAATATTGACTTGTTTCTTAAAAGCTTACCTAGATCCTGTCAAAAGACCCGAAGGTGAAGGAAAACAGATACTAAATAAATGAGAAACACACACTATCACAAGTCAACATACACATTAAATTGCAACATAATGTTATAAGTAAATTATAAAATGATTGAGTAAAATTCTTATCATGGTCAATGAGTCAGGTCTATTATTATTAACATATTGAAACTTCATTGAATTGATTGATTATAAGCAAAAGTTTTTTTATATTGAATGAAGAAGATGTATGCCTTAAGTTATGACGGCAATGTTTTTATGTTGCAGGCACTGTAACCAGCCATGCTGTGAATGGACTTGAGCCTGGTACTGATTATGAGGTGCGGGCTATCGCATTTACCTCTGTCCCGTACTACAACTCCCCACCGTTCTCGCTCGCTCGCTGGCCCTGGGTTCCTGTAACCACAGAGACAGAAGGAACTGGGGGTGAGTTACAGAGTGGGTCTTACAGTGGGGCTGAGTTACAGAGTGGGGGTCACAGTGGGGCTGAGTTACAGAGTGGGTCTTACAGTGGGGCTGAGTTACAGAGTGGGTCTTACAGTGGGGCTGAGTTACAGAGTGGGGGTCACAGTGGGGCTGAGTTACAGAGTGGGTCTTACAGTGGGGCTGAGTTACAGAGTGGGGGTCACAGTGGGGCTGAGTTACAGAGTGGGGGTCACAGTGAGGCTGAGTTACAGAGTGGGTCTTACAGTGGGGCTGAGTTACAGAGTGGGTCTTACAGTGGGGCTGAGTTACAGAGTGGGGGTCACAGTGGGGGTGAGTTACAGAGTGGGTCTTACAGTGGGGCTGAGTTACAGAGTGGGGGTCACAGTGGGGGTGAGTTACAGAGTGGGTCTTACAGTGGGGCTGAGTTACAGAGTGGGGGTCACAGTGGGGCTGAGTTACAGAGTGGGGGTCACAGTGGGGCTGAGTTACAGAGTGGGTCTTACAGTGGGGCTGAGTTACAGAGTGGGGGTGAGTTACAGAGTGGGTCTTACAGTGGGGCTGAGTTACAGAGTGGGGGTCACAGTGGGGCTGAGTTACAGAGTGGGGGTCACAGTGGGGCTGAGTTACAGAGTGGGTCTTACAGTGGGGCTGAGTTACAGAGTGGGGGTCACAGTGGGGGTGAGTTACAGAGTGGGTCTTACAGTGGGGCTGAGTTACAGAGTGGGTCTTACAGTGGGGCTGAGTTACAGAGTGGGGGTCACAGTGGGGGTGAGTTACAGAGTGGGTCTTACAGTGGGGCTGAGTTACAGAGTGGGGGTCACAGTGGGGGTGAGTTACAGAGTGGGTCTTACAGTGGGGCTGAGTTACAGAGTGGGGGTCACAGTGGGGCTGAGTTACAGAGTGGGGGTCACAGTGGGGCTGAGTTACAGAGTGGGTCTTACAGTGGGGCTGAGTTACAGAGTGGGGGTGAGTTACAGAGTGGGTCTTACAGTGGGGCTGAGTTACAGAGTGGGGGTCACAGTGGGGCTGAGTTACAGAGTGGGGGTCACAGTGGGGCTGAGTTACAGAGTGGGTCTTACAGTGGGGCTGAGTTACAGAGTGGGGGTCACAGTGGGGGTGAGTTACAGAGTGGGTCTTACAGTGGGGCTGAGTTACAGAGTGGGTCTTACAGTGGGGCTGAGTTACAGAGTGGGTCTTACAGTGGGGCTGAGTTACAGAGTGGGTCTTACAGTGGGGCTGAGTTACAGAGTGGGGGTTACAGTGGGGCTGAGTTACAGAGTGGGTCTTACAGTGGGGCTGAGTTACAGAGTGGGGGTCACAGTGGGGGTGAGTTACAGAGTGGGGGTCACAGTGGGGGTGAGTTACAGAGTGGGTCTTACAGTGGGGCTGAGTTACAGAGTGGGTCTTACAGTGGGGCTGAGTTACAGAGTGGGGGTCACAGTGGGGCTGAGTTACAGAGTGGGTCTTACAGTGGGGCTGAGTTACAGAGTGGGGGTCACAGTGGGGGTGAGTTACAGAGTGGGTCTTACAGTGGGGCTGAGTTACAGAGTGGGGGTCACAGTGGGGCTGAGTTACAGAGTGGGGGTCACAGTGGGGGTGAGTTACAGAGTGGGTCTCACAGTGGGGCTGAGTTACAGAGTGGGTCTTACAGTGGGGCTGAGTTACAGAGTGGGTCTTACAGTGGGGCTGAGTTACAGAGTGGGGGGTACAGTGGGGCTGAGTTACAGAGTGGGTCTTACAGTGGGGCTGAGTTACAGAGTGGGTCTTACAGTTGGGCTGAGTTACAGAGTGGGTCTTACAGTGGGGCTGAGTTACAGAGTGGGTCTTACAGTGGGGCTGAGTTACAGAGTGGGTCTTACAGTGGGGCTGAGTTACAGAGTGGGTCTTACAGTGGGGCTGAGTTACAGAGTGGGTCTTACAGTGGGGGTGAGTTACAGAGTGGGTCTTACAGTGGGGCTGAGTTACAGAGTGGGGGTCACAGTGGGGCTGAGTTACAGAGTGGGGGGGGTACAGTGGGGCTGAGTTACAGAGTGGGTCTTACAGTGGGGCTGAGTTACAGAGTGGGGGTCACAGTGGGGCTGAGTTACAGAGTGGGTCTTACAGTGGGGGTGAGTTACAGAGTGGGTCTTACAGTGGGGCTGAGTTACAGAGTGGGGGTCACAGTGGGGCTGAGTTACAGAGTGGGGGGGGGGTACAGTGGGGCTGAGTTACAGAGTGGGGGGGGGGGGGGGTACAGTGGGGCTGAGTTACAGAGTGGGTCTTACAGTGGGGCTGAGTTACAGAGTGGGGGTCACAGTGGGGCTGAGTTACAGAGTGGGTCTTACAGTGGGGGTGAGTTACAGAGTGGGTCTTACAGTGGGGCTGAGTTACAGAGTGGGGGTCACAGTGGGGCTGAGTTACAGAGTGGGGGGGGTACAGTGGGGCTGAGTTACAGAGTGGGTCTTACAGTGGGGCTGAGTTACAGAGTGGGGGTCACAGTGGGGCTGAGTTACAGAGTGGGTCTTACAGTGGGGCTGAGTTACAGAGTGGGTCTTACAGTGGGGCTGAGTTACAGAGTGGGGGTCACAGTGGGGCTGAGTTACAGAGTGGGTCTTACAGTGGGGCTGAGTTACAGAGTGGGTCTTACAGTGGGGCTGAGTTACAGAGTGGGTCTTACAGTGGGGGTGAGTTACAGAGTGGGTCTTACAGTGGGGCTGAGTTACAGAGTGGGGGTCACAGTGGGGCTGAGTTACAGAGTGGGTCTTACAGTGGGGCTGAGTTACAGAGTGGGGGTCACAGTGAGGCTGAGTTACAGAGTGGGTCTTACAGTGGGGCTGAGTTACAGAGTGGGTCTTACAGTGGGGCTGAGTTACAGAGTGGGGGTTACAGTGGGGCTGAGTTACAGAGTGGGTCTTACAGTGGGGCTGAGTTACAGAGTGGGTCTTACAGTGGGGCTGAGTTACAGAGTGGGTCTTACAGTGGGGCTGAGTTACAGAGTGGGTCTTACAGTGGGGCTGAGTTACAGAGTGGGTCTTACAGTGGGGGTGAGTTACAGAGTGGGTCTTACAGTGGGGCTGAGTTACAGAGTGGGTCTTACAGTGGGGCTGAGTTACAGAGTGGGTCTTACAGTGGGGCTGAGTTACAGAGTGGGGGTCACAGTGAGGCTGAGTTACAGAGTGGGTCTTACAGTGGGGCTGAGTTACAGAGTGGGTCTTACAGTGGGGCTGAGTTACAGAGTGGGTCTTACAGTGGGGGTGAGTTACAGAGTGGGTCTTACAGTGGGGCTGAGTTACAGAGTGGGGGTCACAGTGGGGGTGAGTTACAGAGTGGGTCTTACAGTGGGGCTGAGTTACAGAGTGGGGGTCACAGTGGGGCTGAGTTACAGAGTGGGTCTTACAGTGGGGCTGAGTTACAGAGTGGGGGTCACAGTGGGGGTGAGTTACAGAGTGGGTCTTACAGTGGGGCTGAGTTACAGAGTGGGGGTCACAGTGGGGCTGAGTTACAGAGTGGGGGTCACAGTGGGGCTGAGTTACAGAGTGGGGGTCACAGTGGGGCTGGGTTACAGAGTGGGTCTTACAGTGGGGCTAAGTTACAGGGTGGGGGTCACAGTGGGGCTGGGTTACAGAGTGGGGGGTACAGTGGGGCTGAGTTACAAAGTGGGGGTTACAGTGGGGGTGAGTTCAAAATTGAGGGTTACAGAGGCTGAGTTACAGAATGGGGGTTACAGTGGGGCCGAGTTACATAGTGGGGTTTACAGGGGGGCTGAGTTAAAGAGTGGGATTACGGGGGCTGAGTTACATGGTGGGGGTTACAGTGGGGCTGAGTTAAAGAGTGGGGGTAACAATGGGGCTGAGTTACAGAGTGGGGGTTAAAGGGGCTGAGTTACAGAATGGGGGTTACAGTGGGGCTCAGTTACAGAACGGGGGTTACAGTGGGGCTGAGTTACAGAGAGGTGATAAGAGGGGGGGGGGGGGGGGGGGGGGTGAGTTACAGAATGGAGGCCACAGTGGGGGTGAGTTACAGAATGGGGGTCACAGTGGGGCTGAGTTACAGACTGGGGGTCACAATGGGGCTGTGTTACAGAATGGGGGTCACAGTGAGGCTGAGTTACACAGTGGAAGTCACAATGGGGCTGAGTTACAGAGAGGGGGTCACAGTGTGGCTGATGTACACAGTGGGGGTCACAATGGGGCTGAGTTACACAGTGGGCGTCACAATGGGGCTGAGTTACACAGTGGGGGTCAGAATGGGGCTGAGTTACACAGTGGGGGTCACAGTGGGGCTGGGTTACAGAGTGGGTCTTACAGTGGGGCTAAGTTACAGAGTGTGGGTCACAGTGGGGCTGGGTTACAGAGTGGGAGGTACAGTGGGGCTGAGTTACAAAGTGGGGGTTACAGTGGGGGTGAGTTAAAAATTGAGGGTTACAGAGGCTGAGTTACAGAATGGGGGTTACAGTGGGGCCGAGTTACATAGTGGGGTTTACAGGGGGGCTGAGTTAAAGAGTGGGATTACGGGGGCTGAGTTACATAGTGGGGGTTACAGTGGGGCTGAGTTAAAGAGTGGGGGTAACAATGCGGCTGAGTTACAGAGTGGGGGTTAAAGGGGCTGAGTTACAGAATGGGGGTTACAGTGGGGCTCAGTTACAGAATGGGGGTTACAGTGGGGCTCAGTTACAGAGAGGTGGTCAGAGGGAGGGGGTGAGTTACAGAATGGAGGCCACAGTGGGGGTGAGTTACAGAATGGGGGTCACAGTGGGGCTGAGTTACAGACTGGGGGTCACAATGGGGCTGTGTTACAGAATGGGGGTCACAGTGAGGCTGAGTTACACAGTGGAAGTCACAATGGGGCTGAGTTACAGAGAGGGGGTCACAATGGGGCTGAGTTACACAGTGGGGGTCACAATGGGGCTGAGTTACACAGTGGGGGTCACAATGGGGCTTAGTTACACAGTGGGAGTCACAATGGGGCTGAGTTACACAGTGGGGGTCAAAGTGGGGCTGAGTCACGGAGCGGGGGGTCAAAGCTGGGCTGGGTTACTGTTTTGGGTCACATGAGGGTAAGGGGCTTGCTGGGTAATGAATGCATGTGGAATATCCAGCTTAAAAGAAACATTTCGTTACAGGTTTATCATAGTTAAGTGAATAAGGCTTGTATTTATGGTTGTTATTAATGTTAGTCTTTCAACTACATTAATGACAAACCACAGTCATGTGAGGTTTGCTCAAGGCTATATTCAACTAGATTTGAACGTACGGCTACAGTCCACCACAAGGTTAAATTTCACCATATTGCTTGCTTTACCTCTAAGTTGACCATAATGCAAACTTCACCAAATTGCTGTAAGACTGCAATACACTTACCCTACCACACTTACCCTACCACACTTACCCTACCACACTTACCCTACCACACTTACCCTACCACACTTACCCTACCACACTTACCCTACCACACTTACTTACTACTAAGTTTACTGCAAGGTTACATACCACTAGTATTTCTCCTTTCTCTTCACCAGATTTCACAGGTGAGGAGCCCATTTTGAAGCTCAGGGCAGTGAACTCCAGCACGCTTGATGTGACGTGGGCTTTTAATGCAGAACTCCCTGTCAGCAGCTTCATGCTGGAGTTACGGGTGCTGCCCGGTGGAAGAATTGTGCAGTCACATGACCTATCCCCAGCAGCACGGGCTCATGTTTTTTATGGTTTGGGTAAGGAGTTAGGTTCTCTCTATTCTGTTTTTCAAATGAGTGTGGATCCCTTCTGTCTAACTTCTATCAATTTTCAAAATAAATAAGAATACGAAGAGGATAACATTAGAAAGACATGGGATCAGTAAGTGTTCTTTATTGCACGGTTTCAGAACTTGAACACTTAAAAACATTGTATCTTATAGTTGATATTTTAATACAATCTTGTCCAATATGCAACGGTAATGCATATTAAAAGCATGTTCTAAAAATAAAAAGACTAGAATTAATGCAAGTCTGAAACCACAGGAATACATAAACCAGTTCAGCAAATCAACCAATGCAAGTTTGCATTTCAAACACATTACAGACACAAATAGAACATTTCAAACCACAATGTAAACAATATAAGCTTCCTTTAAAGTTAAATTATAATTAATTTCCACTAATCTTCTCAAACTCTTGGTATGAAAGGAAATCTTTTGCACACAGTGTATGGAATTGAACTGTTTTTTGTCTAAGGGAAATAATTTCAAAGGTCAGTGAACAGGTCTAGGATAGGCCTGTAGGAATTGTCTCCCTTAGCTCATAAACTTTCATCCAGGCTACATCTGCCCCAATTTCTCGAAACTTCTTAAGCTTAACTTACTGAAGTAGCTTATTTCAAATAGCCAAAAAAATACTTAAATTGAATTTTGATAAATGAAAAATGGTTTAATGTGATTATCATAAAGATAATTCCTTTCTAAAGTATAAAAACTCTTAAAAAGTAAATATTACACAAATTACTGAAAAACAAATATAGTGTGCTAAGCTTACTTGATCCTGATATAAGGGACTTAAGAAGTTTGAGAATTTGGGGCCTGTTTGCTACAATGATATTATTTCAGCAGTATTAGAATTTAAAAACAGAACATTTGTGATGATGACTTACATACCGCACATCTATGGGTGATTGCATTACAAGTATGTACATAATTAAATCCATCTGCAACCTGCTGGTTCTGTTTTCCTGCTTTCTGGAATTCTGATGATAAGGATGTCGCCATTTCAGTGGAGAGCCAGTTGTACGAGGTGAAAGTGCGTGTTGTCATGACAACAGGGGAGGAAACTGAGGTTGTACAGGAAGTAAGCCTCGTAGACCTGCCCCGCCCACCTGTACCCTTCGATGTCAGCGTCACCCTCGTTCTCATGACCAGTCTGCAAGTCGACTGGCAGGTATGGACTGGTTTACAAGCATCATTTGTTAACTTTGTAAATAACTATTTTTTCACATGAAATGTATATCATAAAATGTCTAATCAAACCAGTCTACAAGGGTTCTTTATAGCTCATGTGTGTTTCAATGAACAAGTCTGGGCATTGTGAAAGCCTTGGCTTTAAAGTGCAAAAACTGCCAGTACTAAAAAATCATTTGGAACTTGATAATCATAATTGGTTAACATGCTGCCACAGATGATCCACACTTGCATAGCAAGGTGCATAACCCTGGCTTTCATTGTTATTGAGTTATGCCCCATACTGACTGAAAAAATAATACCTGCTTGAGTTGGCGTTTACTCTGGGGCCATCTGGTATTACTTCAACACCTATCTACAGGTTGACTTGGTTTACTGAAAATGTTTCATTTGTATGGCAGCTGTTGCACGTTACAATCTACAAAATGGGAAGCATGCTTATTATAGATGGATGGTTAGTTGTATTATATAGCATCAGATATAGCAGAATGTAATGCTTACCTGAATTGTTTTGCCAGGTTGTGTCACCCAGTTTGGAGGTCAGCCAATTTACCGTCAAGTATTCAAGAGTGACTTCCCCTGACAGTCAGAATGGTTCACAACCAGAGGAAAAGTTCATCATCAGGTACAGACTGGTTTACTTCTTGTGTTTTGTGAAATGAATGCGTAAAATGAAATTCATGTTACCAATAACAAAAAGCCCCGGTGTGGCAAAGCCCATAAGCCCATTTGTGTAATAATGCCTATTACTTTCTTTTTCAAACAATTTATGTACCTTGCTAAACTTTTAACAAATTAAACAAGTTTTCTGCTACTGCTTTTGATATCTTATTAGAAATAAATATGTTTAGAATACACATCATCACTTCTACTTGCAGCGATGTGCCCTCTGTGTTGATATCCGACCTCCAGCCGGCTACAACGTACCAGATATCTGTACGGTCACACGTGGACGGCGTAGCGGGATCATTCTCTCCAACCCTGTATGCTCAGACTGCTCCCGAAGGTGAGGATCAAAACCAGGGTAAATATGTGAGCTTGTAGTGGGAGTTAGTGCAGTTTTGTCCCAAATACAGTGGAAACTCACTAAACCGGACAAGGTCCGGACTGGGCAAAATTTCCGGTTTAGTGAGGATTCAGGTTTAGTGAGGATATGATGTACAGAGTTAGTTTACTCAAAATATTAACTGAGTTATCCTTTTAAGGGAAGTTGATTTAATGCTTGTTAAGTATGTTTGATAGTTTAATTAACGCACCGCTCTAACTTGATTCAATCTTAGAAGTCTTAAGATAAAACAACCCTCCAAAATGATCACTTAATAAGCGTTTCTAGTTCTTTATTTTCAGCAACAAACAAATTAATGTTGCAATCAATTTTCTTTTCACAAGTTTGATGATCGTTTGATTATCGCGTGGCAGTCAATCCACAGCGCAATCATCATTATCGATTATCAAGTTAACACAACATCACAGGTGCAATATTTAACGACGCACCGGCTGTCAAAACAAAGTGACACGCGATTCGCGAATTCCTAATACACAAAAACATTTTGACATGTTTGGAAAAATATACGTCCGGTTTAGTGAAGTAAAACTATGTTGATAACGAACACATTTTCTCGATTTTTTGTCCGGTATCCAGAATTCCGAGGTTCTGGTTTTGTAGGGATTATTTTACATTGAAAATAGAAGGGGGAAATCGGGACTCTGAAAAAAGTCCGGTATCCCGAGGATTCCGGTTTTGTGGAGATCCGGTTTAGTGAGTTTCCACTGTAATTGTCTACAATAAGATCATAAGTGTAATATTTGTGGAGTAAGCTAAGATTCATTGCTCTTTTTTTAAGTATGAGATGGTTGTTTTTCTCAATTTAAGTTGTCTTTTTTTTCAAAGAACATATGTTCAGGTATTGTCCAAGTCTTTGCTTTGTTGTCGTCAGTGGCAGCTTGCAAAAACAATTATCCGCAACCCAACAATTTAGATTAAAGATTTCAAATGAAACATGTAACTGATGTTGCCAGAGACCTTATGTACATTTATATCAAGTCTCTCAGGACTCGTGTTTTACAAACACTTCATTATCAGTATTTACAGGCTTTATGTTAAAGAAAACTGCTCTTTATGATGTTTAAGTCTGACAATTATTTACATTCCAGTCCCATCAGAGCCCCAGAACCTGCGGGTCCAGACCCTGGAGAATGGGCAGGTGTCTGTCGCCTGGCAACCACCCCGGCAACCCAACGGTCAGATCCGATCTTACACGGTGTACTACACCAACAAGGCGGTTGGCAGCGAGCAGGACTGGCAGCGTGTTGTGAAGAATGGCTCAGAGAATCGTGCTGTCATCACTGTTACTGGTGGCAACAGTCACTTGCTCTATGTCAAGGTGGGTTTGATGAATATAAGGGTGGTTGGGGGGTGGGGTAGCAGAAGTAGCAGGGTATTCCCGAGGATGCTTCAGCTTGATTGTCCTGTGCCCCTCATGGTCTACAGACTGGCAGCCTCTGGTACTTATATGGAGTCCGCATATAATGGTTTATATCAAATTCAACTTTGTTTTGGCAGTCTCAGGTGAGCACAGAAACTCTGAATTGACCCATGGACTGGGTTTCTTAATCAGAGAAACCTTAGGTTTGTTAAATGGTTGTAAATAGCATGTGCATAGCTGATTTTTACACTCTTCAATTTTTGTTTCTAAAAAAGTTAGATGTTATTATGTTACTTGTTTATCTATTGAACATTAAATAAATCTTGCCTTTATGTGTTCCAGGTCCAGGCCAACACAGACTCCGGTCCAGGGGAGATAACCAGCCCTGTCTCCGTGAATACCAGTACTCACACAGGTTACCTTATACTCATTCTTGTATCAACACCACCAAACTTTCTATAGTACTTAAGGTTTTAATAAATAACCTGTCTGCATGAAATTAGCTCGAAGCAGAAACCATTTGGAACTGTTGAATAATCTTCAAAAAAAAAGGATTAAAGTTTCTTAATACACATAGCCAAATTTACTTAAAACTTGATTTTGCCAAAAATACACAATTTATTGTTATGGTCTTAGTCATAATTTCCTCAGGGCTGATAGTTCAGAACTTTGCCAATGTTAACAGCTGAATAAACAATATTGTTGTAAACTTTTTAAGGAGAAATATTTTGTGATGTTCTCATATATTTAAATAAAACAAGTACAACTGAAACAGTTGTCTCAAATCTTACGAGGAATACTGCAGATCATAAGCGTGTCTGTGAAAATTCCAGAACAATACAGATTTGAATGTTAACGACTATGCTTACTTAAACAAAGCTATGAACAATCTGTCCTAGTGTCACAAATCTTTAAAGGTGAACATTTCATACAACTATGACAGTGAGTTTAGCTTAATTTAGTCTAATGGGACTATAAGGTTCCATGTAATGAGAATATATATTTATATGACTTTACAGAAAATATAACAAATATTGTGAATGATAATCGCAACTCTTCCATCCTGAACTATGATCAACCTGTAGTAAGAGTCAGTTAATTACATGGGGATCCTTCGTGATGTTTTGCTGATTAGTTAGTTATCATGAGCCCAGTTCTAGCTTTGCAATGGGATTTTTGCTGGCAATTTGGTGGTGAAGTTTCGCCCCATTTTCAATGTTGAAACTATTGTTTTCCAAAAGTGAAAAAAAAACTCAATTCTTTTTGGAAGAGAAAGTATACAAAATGGACCCAAAGCTGTGTTTGTATGGAATAATGGTTGTATTCTGAAAGAAAACTCCTCAGCACATTTTTTTATTTTTGCTTTGTAATTTTTAAAGCATTCTTGTTCATTTCAAGGCAATGATGTTATTCCTAATTTTTAGTGAAACAGATGCATTTTTCCAAATCTGAAAGGGCCCTGCCCCATTCCCAAAATAATGAACAAAAAAGCTTAGAAATTGACAAAATACATTGTGTGCATTCAGCTGGAATGCACCTAAGCACTGTTATTTCCTATATCACCTGGTGTCTTGGTTAAGTACCCTACTAATTATGTATGATACATTTGCAGGCTCTGCCAAGACCAGTCCCGATAATCGCACCCTGGGAATAATCATCGGTGTCAGCATCGGTCTGTTCTGTATTATCATCTGTGTGATCATCATTCTGCTTAGAAACAGGTGAGCGGCATTCAATAGTTCCTAGCTGATGGTACACAATAGATGATTAAGGTGGGATTAACATTTGGTATTAGTGGTGGCACTCAACAGGTGGGTGGCACTCAATAGTTGGTAGCTGATGGTACACAATAGATTGTTAAGGTGGTGGTGCTTAATGTTTGGTATGGGATGTGGCACTCAATAGTTGGTATGACTGATGGCATTTAACTGTTAGTATAGATTTTGCAATAGTTTAAGCAGCTCTTAAAGATTGATAATTATTTATTCAATGTTATGTTTTATAAATATTTCGGGAACACTTATGAGACAAACATTAAAAGCAGGCATTAATTTGTTTGGTGTTTATTTCAGATGTTTTGGCCCGCCCAGCCAACCAGAACACACCTCCTCATTTCCCCGAAGTCCTGGTAACCATTGTCACAACAATGGGCACCTGCCTGGTAACGGAAACGGTCACGCCCACCTGCTGTTGGATGGGGTTCAGGCAGGGTCAGTCCCAGGAGGAGGGATATATGAGATGGCCCCCATGTTGCCGGAGAATGAACATTCAGACTCCAAGGTGGGTTGACATGGTTAAGAGTTCTTGTTTTTCACAATTAATTGCATGAATTCACATTTTGATGTATAAAAATGCAATCAAATGATTGTGCAATAATGTAATTAAAAGATCAGAATTTGCACAACCAAATTACTAAGTGTGGTTAACTGAACTATTTAGTGTGGATAACCAAATTACTATGTGTGGTTAACTGAACTATTTAGTGTGGATAACCAAATTGCCAAGTGTGGTTAACTGAACTATTTAGTGTGGATAACCAAATTGCCAAGTGTGGTTAACTGAACTATTTAGTGTGGATAACCAAATTACTAAGTGTGGTTAACTGAACTATTTAGTGTGGATAACCAAATTGCTAAGTGTGGTTAACTTAACTATTTAGTGTGGATAACCAAATTGCTAAGTGTGGTTAACCGAACTGTGAAGAGTTGATGAACTGTTTTATTTGGCAGGGAGGAGGAACTGGCAATGTGATTCTGACACCAAACGGAGCCAAGTTGAACGGGTTTGTGCCCCTGAGCAAGCGTAATGGGCTGACCAATGGAAAGCTGCCAAATGGTCATATGACCTTCTTCCCCATCCATCACCAGTACAGCCCAGATCACCTGTACTCCGAGGTACCGGTATGTTTCAATACATTATGCAGTTATTGAATGGCTTGTCTGTTAATAGAAAAAAAATGCCAGCAGTTGCATTTGCCGGAGGTTGTGGAACTATTGCCCTGAAGCTGAAAAATATAAAAAAAAGCCTCAGCTAAAAGTGTAATAGACACGCCATTATTTTCTGTAATATTTCTGAGTGACTGTTAATAAACATCAATGAAAAGGGCCAACTGCGTAAATTCAAAAATATTTTGAGCATTATATTTGTAATCAATAGAGCCTCCATATTCATATTGCATGTAATATGTTGGTATAATCACTTTATTCCAAAATTATAAATTAGATACAATAGATACATGTTAATACATGTACAATTTCTCAAAATCAATGCATAGAACAAATACATGTATAGCAAATAACACAACACAAAATAATTTCAACTTGAATAATTAATGGTGAAAACACCAAAATCAGGTAACTCTGTCTACATCAACATGTTTACATTTTGAAAAAAAAAAATTATGAAGAAACCCGTCATTTTCACAGCAGTGTCTTATCTAAAGAGCATGAATACATCTGTGTTGTCATTATCCTGTCTTTTAATGATTTTATACACTCAACAAGGTCTTTCAGAGTCAAACACATGCAAATTGTTAACATGGTTTATTGCCTCAAGGGACATTGGAATTGTAAATCCGTAAGTACTGGTGTTCCATGTCAGTATTTCATCATTAACATGGTGATAAATCATGTTGATTCAAGTATCTGTTTATTAATTGTGTTACGCTCACTCTGCCCATTCTTAATCATTAAAATGTTACTTTACTTCATCTAACTATTACATAAACATAATTCCTTGATGAGTAAACACAAGGACTGGAGATCAGAAGGAGGTGGCAGGTTGCTTTTTTAAAAGCACTTATGGACATGTCCATCATTGCAATGTTAAATAAATCAATCTTACGTTACAGGAGTGTGAGAGTCTGATGGCTGAGATGCTGGGCGGTGGGGGCACCTGCCTCCCGCATGTTGCCGGGGATGAGAGCCGGAATCATGGGCGGTGCGAGGACAGTGGCTCCCTCGACAACATTGATGCCAGCAGCAATGAAGACACACTTCGGGACTCACGGGAAAACATTGTCGTCAAACATGGGACCGGAACGAGTGAAGGAGACAGCGGGGCGGGCAGCTATACGTCAAGTGATCGCAACTCTACGGGTTACAATATTACGGGCAGCATTGGTCACCAACATCCTGGGGAGCTGGGAGAAGGGGTCACACACTGCGCCGACTCTGGGCTTGGTGTTCCTGGCGTCGCCATGGATACGGGTCATGTCATGGAGTCTGCTGGGTCAACAGATGTCCATACCTCATATGGTGACTCACCGGGTTCAGGTGACTCATCAAGGTCACAGGACCTTCCCTTGCCACATGGTGGTTATCCCATACCTCAGTTGTCCATGCCAGGAAACCATGGTTACCATGGAGCCGGGACAGAATCCCAGCGCGGTGAGTTTACCTCGCCGACAATGGCGCCAGTGTCAGTATCCAATCATCAGGAAATGCACGTTTTACCATTGGGTACTCAAATACCTCATTGTCACAATGAATCTACCTCATGTAACACTTCTCAGGCTCGTCAAACATTGACTGACAGTGAATCAGTTCAAGGTCAAGAATCAATGAATTGTAACCATGTACAAGGTGACAGGGGGAGCTCTACCTCACAGCCGTCTGCACACTCCACCCTGGGCTCAGGTTACATTGCACCATTATCGGACACCCCCCAACCTGCCAGCCCAGAGCCCGGGACTGGAGGCTATTCTCTCTCCCAGGGGAGAAGGCGACACCCAGCCAGTAACTATGGCAACGCTGCCTACCATGCTAATGGGGCCCCACCACAGCTGCGGCAAACAAATAGTTCTGTCAGGGCAATTAACTCAGCTCAGGAATATGTTACGGGACATTTTCTTGAAGAAAATAGTCCTACATCGGGTGAACAACCAGTTACTTCCCCTGGTCATCAAAGGGAGGCTACCTCAGCAGGGAGAGTGGATGGGACAATTACCTCCCCTGGATGGAGTGATTCAGGGGAAATCACTCCACCAAGTTTTGGTCTACCTCAGGCGTATATTGTGAACTCACCAGCGTCGGCATCTCGTCACCGCAAAATGTGAATTACAGGCCATACACTGGCCCCGGGTAATCCCCACGGAATATTGACAAGCGTTATATTTTACCACAACTGTGCTATATTTCTTTATATATATGATTATTATTATGGTCTGTTTCATTCAGTGACTAGATATACCTCCCATTATAACCTTCAGGAAGGAAGTGTAGAAACTTACGTCAAATGTTTAAGTATTTTTTGTTTTGCTTTTTGAACAAACTTTGGACGATTTTGTTAAGTATGTTTTACACTCTACCTCATTCTGAGGGGTGGAAGGGAAAAATGTTCTACCTGGCTTCATTCTATAACGTCACATAGAACATTATTACCTTCACTTCTTGATTCAGGTGAAGAGATATACCTCAAGAAACGAAAATCTGGTGTTAATTATTTTAGGATATTACTGTCACATTATAAACACATCCATTTGTAATGCATTATTGACATCATATTGGAAAATCCATTGTAAGTAGATGTGTTTTATGTATTATAGGTGGAATTTTCCGTCTTACAGGTGGAATTTTCAATGTGCTGGTGGAATTTTCCATTTTCTGGTGGAATTTTCCATTTGCTGAAGGATTTTTCCATGGAATTTTCCATAACTGTCAGATTTTATTGAAGTTCTAGTGGAATCTTCCTAAACTAAATGGAATTTCCCAAAATTGAGTAGTAATTTTTATTTTAAGTGCAAAGATTATTTCTTAATCAATGGGATTTTGACGTAAGTGGAATTTTTCAGATTTTTAGGAGGGAAAATTCCACAGCATCATATAGCAGTGGAATTTTCCATAGTAAATATAGAATGTGTTTCTTTACATGAAAAGCGGGTATATTTTAATATTGACATGTATGTTCTTAATGTGTTTTTTTTATCATTTTATGTTAATATGTGACATGATTTAGATGCATTTTGCGCACATGATGTATATTGAAGTGGAGTAATCAAAACTGTCCTAACTGCATCACATTTTGTTAGGAAATAATACACTTTGCTTCCAACAATTGAGTAGCTACCTTTTTATAAGAAATTTAGAAGATTTTATTGATGATCAAGCACAAAATTAATTAGGAGCTTTCAATTTTAGACTATCACACAACTGTAATGTTTGTTCTTTTGGGTGAAAATCTGCATAAACAATGGTAAGAAGTTCCTTCAAATGGATAAAAAAAGGCTGTGGAAACCATTTCACCGGGGAGCTAAGCCTCCAAACAATGATAACAATAATCCCTATAACTTATACCAATTTTTGCAGAATTTTCATTTTTGGAATCATTGTTCAGCTTTCTTTTTTGTTAATCAATTTTAAAATATTTTTTTTCGAGGTAAATTTTCAAGTAATTATTAAATGTTAAGTAATATAAGTTGAAATATTGTATCAGTATTGCTTATTGCAGAAATGATACGAATATTACCAACATTAATTAGATGACTATGGAAAATGGTGTGTATAATAAGGTTTGTATATTTATTTTTGCCCTGAGTAGATAGTTATGGTTTGTTTTGGAGTATTTCAGACAGTTTACAACAACACTGTATCATCTAGCTGAACTGAAAGATGGTCAGTTAGGACAGTTTTGCTCTCACACATGTACATTGTACTATTGTTAATGAATGCATTTTGAGTGCTATCCTGTGTCAAGGAAAATCGTTAATTATTTCAACATTTTGTCAAATTTTAAAAGTTTTATTATATGATCTTAGTGCTATTTTTATCTTAAGTTTTATAAAACAATGTTTATTAAGAAAACAATCGTAAAAACATAAAGCATAGTTTTAGCAAAAACTTTTTGCAAAAGTAAATGGAAAAGTGGGTGGGGCAGGGGGCTTTAAACTCGATACCGGGAATACTGCACACTCATATAGGTGTTTTTGTGAAGCTTCACCCTTTCTTAAACATCACAATTTTAACAAGAGAAAAAATATAACAACAAAAAACAGCATATTCACTCCAGCGCTTGACCCTTTTCTTTAGTATATTTCTAGTTTTGAAGAACAAGCTCCCTACATTTAAAAAGCCTTACTATGAAAGATAATGTGGCCATCTCGTGAACAAGGGTGCGGAGAATGATGGCAGTACCAGATATGAAATCATTGTGAACAGTGCGATACATGGAAGTTAATATGACTTGGTTTGATTGCATGTTGGACAGTTAATCATGTTTCTATATAACGTGTGTGTATTAGCGAATGCCTGGGCTACTCTGGAACAATGTTTTATCAAAATAACACTTTGAATTTTAGTTGTAATCTTGTACACTTTTTAATATTTTTAAAAATGATGTATTTTTCAGTAGAATGGTACATTTCTATTGGTTGAATTCTATTGGTTGAAAACTGTTCTCACACATTTTATAATTTATTTTTTAAAAGGTGTTCAAATTTAAGTTTGTTCTTAAAACAAACATCAAAAAAATACCTAGATACTTATTTAAAACAGAAATTCATAAATTGAAGCTTTAAATAATCACTTTTCAATACTTTCTGTCATATTTTCAAGTACTTATTATGAACAACGTTAAAATTATGTGGGAAAGTAACTGATTATTGTTTTATTGAACACTGTTCCAGGGGACTCAGATGGTGAAAGCGATAAAGTTCTATATGCTCCTGTATTTAATGTCAGAACTTTTTTGCTATCATATATACAAAAGGAGACAGAAATACATCATTCAACAGGTCAGGGCTAGGAGTATGCAGGTAGTCAACAGTTTTGGATTCAACACAGTCAACAGTTTTGATTTCAACTCCAAAAGAACTGACTGTATTTTGACACTTGATTTTTTCTTATGTTAATGAATTTGAATGATTATCTATACAGAATCTGATTTTTACAGGAGCTTTTTAATCTAATTTATGGAAGTTAATGAAATGTTTTTAGAAGAAAGAGAAATGTGAGGTAAAAAGGAGTGGAGGTCCTCTCTGTTCTGTTGATTTTCTGGCCTGACCTGTTAAAACTTATGTTGAAGTCATTTTGGGGACTATACTGAGAATAGAAAACAATTTGTTGCTAATCGCTTATGCCAAATTTTATGTAGTAGATAGAGGCAGATAGATGGAAAAATGACAGTCCTAGCATAGAAAAGAACTGTGAAAGAGTTTAAAAGATCACATTTATATTACATCTTTCAATTATAATAGCACAATGGTTGCTTTGGTATAAATTTTTTTTGTTTTTTTAAGATTGGTCACACAATAGGATACGAAATTAGTTAAGAAAATGCATTAGAATGTTTCAAAGGAATATATTAACTGTTGCCAAGGTTACCCTTTTACATGCAAACTATTGCCAAGGTTACCCTTTTACATGTAAACTGTTGCCAAGGCTACCCTTTTACATGCAAACTATTGCCAAGGCTACTCTTTTACATGCAAACTATTGCCAAGGTTACCCTTTTACATGTAAACTGTTGCCAAGGCTACCCTTTTACATGCAAACTATTGCCAAGGTTACCCTTTTACATGTAAACTGTTGCCAAGGCTACCCTTTTACATGTAAACTGTTGCCAAGGCTACCCTTTTACATGCAAACTGTTGCCAAGGTTACCCTTTTACATGTAAACTGTTGCCAAGGCTACCCTTTTACATGTAAACTGTTGCCAAGGCTACCCTTTTACATGCAAACTGTTGCCAAGGCTACCCTTTTACATGCAAACTGTTGCCAAGGCTACCCTTTTACATGTAAACTGTTGCCAAGGCTACCCTTTTACATGCAAACTGTTGCCGAGGCTACCCTTTTACATGTAAACTGTTCCCGAGGCTACCCTTTTACATGCAAACTGTTGCCGAGGCTACCCTTTTACATGTAAACTGTTGCCAAGGCTACCCTTTTACATGCAAGCTGTTCCCAAGGCTACCCTTTTACATGCAAACTTTTGCCGAGGCTACCCTTTTACATGCAAACTGTTGCCGATGTAAACTGTTGCCGAGGCTACCCTTTTACATGTAAACTGTTGCCAAGGCTACCCTTTTACATGTAAACTGTTGCCAAGGCTATCCTTTTACATGTAAACTGTTGCCAAGGCTACCCTTTTACATGGTTACTGTTGCCAAGGCTACCCTTTTACATGTAAACTGTTGCCAAGGCTATCCTTTTACATGTTAACTGTTGCCAAGGCTACCCTTTTACATGGTTACTGTTGCCAAGGCTACCCTTTTACATGTAAACTGTTGCCAAGGCTACCCTTTTACATGTTAACTGCTGCCTAGGCTACATTTTTACATCTTTAAATTGATCATATCTTCTTTTGTTGCTATGACAACAAAGTCAAAAGTTCATGGTTCTTAAATAACTAGGTGTTAAGCGGTAGAGGTAACCCACTTATTTATAGACATTGTTATAGTACATGTATATTCAGAACTTAATGAGTACTATCTGTTCTAGCGTATTTTCCACAGTAAAACTCCATATATTCAGAATCAAATGAGAATTATATCTCCGTACAGTTAAACTCCCTGGTTTCTGTTTTTATAAAGAACTCTCTCTGTATTTGGGCTGTCAAGTGGTTGTCAGACTATCTGTACGGTGTTTTTGTTGTTATAACTGTTTACCTGGTGCGTTTTTAACTACATTGTTTATTGAGTATTTTTATTATGATATAAGTTTTATAATATTGAAATAGCTCAAAATGGCTTCATTTTATAGAATATTTTATACTATGATGATATTTTCTGTAATGTAGGTTGCTTGGTCTCATGTCTGATGTTGGCTCAATACCAGTGTCGGCAACTCCAGTGATTTGTTCCGTTTAAGCTACATAAGTACAGTGGGAAAATTCCTGACAAGATCTTGTTTTTATATTAATGGTGTATGGGGAAAAACTCTTCTTCCATTAAAATTGCAAATTATGATGCATTACTTAAAGGGGGGTTGTTATTAAATATAGAAATACAGGATGGTATTTTTTGTCCCAGATTCCAAAGAACCTTATTTGGTATCAGTGAAACAGCTTTGATAATTCATGGATACAAGATTTTGCTTGTGAAATATCCCGAGGTACTCAATGGAGCTGAGCCTTATGGTGTACATGGGTTGGGGGTAAACATCCTTCATATTTTAAAAGCTTTTGACAAAATTTACACAAATTTATGTTTACATGGAACTTATAACAAGAGCTTGCACCTTGAGCATCAAGCATGAGATCTGGTACCTGGCTTACAGACTGCTTTGTCTGAAAGAGAGGCCGACGGTTACCTTGCACTGATTGATGGAGGCTGTTTTATGCTGAAAGTTGGCAGGTTTTTTTTTAAACTAAAGGCTGGTGTGTGGTGTTTTTGTTGGAGGCATTGTAAACAATGAAGTTGACTTCTTTAGTGGAGCGGTCTAAGATATCTTAACAAAATGGAAAATGTCATAAATTACAAACAATTATTGTGTTAATTTGTTGTGATTTTTAAAGTTTAAAGAGGTGAGTGGAAGAAATATTTTAGTGTCTGAACATCAAGACTTGTTACATTTAAGAACAATTTACTTGTTTATGTAACCATGATAATTTTATAACACATTATTATAAAGTTCAAAATCCATTTCCAGTGTAAGAATAAGAGCCAACAATGTTTGTTGTAGGTTAACTTGAGTTCTCTCCTTTTGGACAGGCATATTTATGATACCGGTGTGTAATTTTCATCTTAAAAACCTTCTCTTTATGCGATATTTTCATCTTAAACTATTTTAACCCTCTATGTGCATATAAACTTATTTAATATTGTATTAAGTAGGTGATAGTGGAAAAGGTTTCAAAGTTAAAACTCTCTTCCCTTATAATGTTGTGTAAAAATAAAACTTTCATGTTAATTATAATGTTAAATAGTTCAGTCTATTGTGGAGCAGTCAAGCATGGACAACTATAATAACTTCGGAAATAACTGAGGGATAACTTTCAGAGCATTTCATTAGATTCTCTGTTTTTCGAGGAAAAAATTCCAGTTATTGTGATAGCCTTGGAGTTGTTGTTGTTGTCGTTGCTGTCGTGCGAAAAATTACAACTTGGCCATATCTCAAAAATAGTTAATAATATTGAAATGAGACTTGGTACATGTGTAGCCAGTAACAGTACACACATGTACAGCAAGGCCCATAACACACATGTACAGCAAGGCCCATTACACACATGTACAGCAAGGCCCATAACACACATGTACAGCAAGGCCCATTACACACATGTACAGCAAGGCCCATTACACACATGTACAGCAAGGCCCATAACACACATGTACAGCAAGGCCCATAACACACATGTACAGCAAGGCCCATTACACACATGTACAGCAAGGCCCATTACACACATGTACAGCAAGGCCCATAACACACATGTACAGCAAGGCCCATAACACACATGTACAGCAAGACCCATTACACACATGTACAGCAAGGCCTATTACACACATGTACAGCAAGGCCCATAACACACATGTACAGCAAGGCCCATAACACACATGTACAGCAAGGCCCATAACACACATGTACAGCAAGGCCCATTACACACATGTACAGCAAGGCCCATAACACACGTGTACAGCAAGGCCCATAACACACGTGTACAGCAAGGCCCATAACACACACGTACAGCAAGGCCCATAACACACACGTACAGCAAGGCCCATTACACACATGTACAGCAAGGCCCAGTACACACATGTACAGCAAGGCCCATAACACACATGTACAGCAAGGCCCATTACACACATGTACAGCAAGGCCCATTACACACATGTACAGCAAGGCCCATAACAAACATGTACAGCAAGGCCCATAACACACATGTACAGCAAGGCCCATAACACACATGTACAGCAAGGCCCATAACACACATGTACAGCAAGGCCCATTACACACATGTACAGCAAGGCCCATAACACACATGTACAGCAAGGCCCATTACACACATGTACAGCAAGGCCCATTACACACATTAGCATGGAAATCAACAGATGAGTGTTGGCATTCGGTCTGCGGTGCTGTTGTTATACATTAACATAAACTCTTTACAATAAAATATTTGGCTTATCTCAATATATCTTTATATATATACATACAACTATACACATATTTTATATGATCTGATAAAAGTGTTAAATATTTTCTATCATTGAAATGCATTTTATTATTTACATTAGTTTTATACACAATGTTCAAGAAATTAGAAAGAAACTGGGGAAACTTGTCTTCAGGAAGGGTTTTATTGAAGTTATATATTGTTTTAAACACCTTGTGCTGCACCCTCAAAAGGTTCAAACAAACTGAGTTTGATCACATTGGAAAGAATTGCACAAAAAATTATACATTTTCTCTTCAATTTTTTATCAAATATATATCTTCTATCAAAATACCATTCAACGAGTTGTGAGTGATAGTTGTTCAAACCTTTTAACATGATTTTTACTCATTATTTTAAATCTTTTACTCCACAGTTTTATAAGAATCCCGGTTATAATGTTGTTCTTGTTTACAATACCCCACAGAGGGTTACATATTACTGTGAAATCATTTATATTCGTTGGCATGAAATTTCGTGGTTTGCCGAAAAATTACAATTTCTTGGGTACTTGAATTCGTGGTTTTTCGTTTTTGAAAAAAATAAATAATCGAAATTGCGATCGTCCTAGATCGACTGCATTCCACACGCTGGCCCGTGATTTACGTTGTCTACGTCACTCGGTTTATGACACTCGCTAAAGTGGTACGACATGCCAATTAGTGCATATATCCATGTCAATTATCAATTTAATTGGAAATTAAGGTCATAAAAGAAGATGTACCCTGATCCTTAATACAGATAGACGAAGCCATTGAATGCCAATTAAGCATTTTGCAAACTGTGAAAACACCGAGAAGGTCCGTTTGTTTGAGTAAACAATCCCTAAAGATAGCTGATATTTACAAATTCAAGTACTTTTGAATCTCATTTCAATATTTATTCACACGCTTTTGTTTAATAAGTATATTAAACTCTTTGTTTTGTACATTGTCACATTGGGTGCTCAGTAACCTCTAATGTAATCGATTAATTATTTCATTAAAGAAATAAAATCGAGAACCCGACACTCATCACTCACATTTTGTAAACCTGGAGATTTTAATGAACAGCACATGTTAAGGCACGTGCTTCTGTCATTTGTTTTATAAAAACACATTAAAATGATATGGTTTATTATTTGTTAAAGGCTGATATGATATATTAACAAAACAATGATAGTAAGATATACAGTTAGACGGATATTTACGATGTTTACTGCGGCCTCTGTAACGAAATAGCTAGAGTATGTACATAACATGGCAATTCAAAAAGGGAATAAAGGGTCAATATTTCGTGGGATCTTGAATTCGTGGATCACCCAACCCACGAACACCACGAACATTAATGCCCCACGAACATTAATGATTTCACAGTATATCATATGAATTAAATTATACACACTTAAATTGCATCACTTATTGCTGTTACGATTTTGTGTACTTAAAAAATGTAGGGGAAGAATGTGTTAAATTGTCAAGGTCATTTTATACTATTAGTTGATATTCCCTTGTCAACAAATACAATGTCATGTGATGAACATGTGACCAACTTTAAACCAATGAAATACTTGTATATCAATATATGTAACATGTTCAATGGTTTCTCTTTGTTCTGTGAACTTTATGATGGTGTTCTTATTGTTTTAACTTGAAGTATTATCTTTCAACATTGAATGTTGTCATTTTTAATATAATTAGAATTGTCATGGTAACATGTGGTTGTCATGGCAATGACTGGTCACATGGTCATCACATGATGTGAGTATTTGGGCCAGATTAAATATGTTTTGCATGATTATGTTTTTTAGAATAATGAAAACAACGTAATGTTAATTTATTATAAGCATTTAATCAGCGCGATATTTTTATGTTTTTTTTTATGCATGTAATACATTAAAGCCAGGTGTTTAAATTCAGTGATTCTTTTACCTCCAACCTTTTTACTTGGCAGTTTTTATTTACTTAAAGAATTATTTCAACATTTTAGCTAAATGAAGGCTGGTCCATTAATAATATGTATTTTTATCTCTTTGTTGAATGAACATATTTTTATCACATTTGGTATTTTATGCTACCACAGTAACTGTCAATATTTTGTCATACAATAGGAAACATACTTGTTCCACCGGTTGTTGGTTCCCAGGTCACTGGTAGCTGGTTCCCATGTTAACTGAAAGCTGGTTCCCAGGTTCACTGGTCGTTTGTTGCCAGGTTCACTGGTGGCTGGTTCCCAGGTTCACTGGAAACTGTTTCACTGGTAGCTGGTTCATAGATTCTCTGGTAGCTGGTTCCCATGTTCACTGGTAGGTGGTTCCCAGGTTCACTGGTAGTTGGTTGCCAACCTCACTGGTAGCTGATTCCCAGGTTCACTGGAAGCTGGTTCACTGGTAGCTGGTTCATAGATTCTCTGGTAGCTGGTTCCCATGTTCACTGGTAGGTGGTTCCCAGGTTCACTGGTAGTTGGTTGCCAGGTTCATTGGTAGCTGATTCCAAGGTTCACTGGTAGCTGGTTCCTAGATTCTCTGGTTCCCATGTTTACTGGTAGCTGGTTCCCATGTTCATTGGTAGCTGGTTCCCAGGTTCACTGGAAGTGGTTCCCAGGTTCATTGGTAGCTTGTTCCCAGATTCATCTATTACCACTCACGGGGATCGTCTCCATTTAAGTTGCATAGTAACTATCTCCTTATGATCAGAAATGTTTCTATAATTTTAAGAGAACAAGTTTTGAATTTCCCAAATTTCATCAAGGGATATTTGAGAATGACAGCTTTGTAAAAATGTTTCTAGTGGAAAATGTTTATCTTATTATACTGTTGCTTGTTCTTAAAGGAACTGTAGATTGTTTCTTAGGAACTATGTTTCAGATATTTTAGCTTTTATTGCCAACCAGATATGATTTTTGTTAGAACAAACCTGTTCAAAATTTTGAAGCGTTGCATGGCAACATGTACACAGTAGAATTGTTGCCGGCCAACGGTTGCTAGGTATCCTACCTCAACATGACAGATGTTCCATGGTTACTCAGGGAGACTCACATTACATCACGGAACAGTGAGAGGGGTGGGAGGTTACACAACACCGATATCTCGCAACACATAGGCTACATATAACCAATATCTATATCAAACCATATACATGTATGGAAAAACTAGTGTTGTTCTTTATGCATGTAAATAATACCTCAACATTTAAGAGTCAACTGTTCTAATTTTGTTCATATTTCGTCACTACTGGTATTGTTCATATTGCATGTTGACTTCGTCAACTGAAGCATTTACCCCCAACAGTGGGAACACATGATATTTTTTACAAGATATTTCTCCTTAACTCTGTACCAGATCACTCATGGTTTAATCAACAGGAATTTTATAAATCATTGTGCTATATAAAATGTTTTTGATAGCTTTGGAAGAAAAATAAAGGCACATTTTGTTTAGTTTCATTGGGAAATGAAATTGTGTTAGATATTATTGTGTAATGACCTTTCATTTGTTTATGACCACAATTTGATATTTCTTAAAATATATTTACTTTCATCCATTATTTTTCAAAACCACCTGATATATATGTTAGGATCTGATATTTAACTAAGGATACATACCACTGATTGTAGTATGACTGTCTGCAGGTATTGCTGTACAGTCTGCCTCTTATGTAGTGTAAAATACTGAACCGGTCTGTAACAGTTGTCATGGTAACACGCTGTTAATGCCAGAGATGCATCGTAAGCAAAAATATTTGTTAATGTCTTTTCATGTAGAGATTTAGATGAATGATATTTTCTTTACATATTAAATCGGTTTGATTTTATGTCTGGAATTGATTACCAGGTATCAGTTAAAACACAAAATGTAAGAAAATATAGGTTAGAAATCACCTTGTATAATTATGATGCTATTTTTTATCTTCTAAAGAATATATATTTTCTGCAAAAATGTTATTTTTTAATTGTCACATTTTGGATAAAATACTAAGTACATGGTTTACTTAATGAATTAATCTCATATTTTGTGTCTTCTAAGATGTGTTGCCATGGCAACGGCTGCCAACGGTGAGGTATAATATCATCCCTAAACCTCAGCTACGGATACATTTATTGTATAGCTATGAATTATTAAACATGAAAACAAATGTACACTTGTTGTGTTTGTTACTAGAGCATTAATGGTCATTATGACCTTGACCTTTGACCTCAAGACACCAAAATCAATAGGGGTCATGTACTGAGCTAGAGCATTTTGCAAACCAGGAGGACTTTCTGAATGCTCCTGGTAGGACCTGCTGAAAGTACCTTAAGGTACCTGGTAGGAGGACCCGCTGAATGTACTTGAAGGTTCTTGTCATGAGGACCTGCTATATTTAACTGGCAGATAGATCTGATGGATGTAACAGGAGGTACCTGGACTATGTTGGAGGGAAGTTTCCCAGAATTGTTCTCCTATATCCAGTGTAACACATGGTCCATGATTATAATTTCAGCATTTTTATGGCCCTGATCTGTTAATTGCTCCATATATGAATTTTACATCAGTAATAAGAAGTGTCCATTCATTAATACAAAAAAATCCGAATAAATCACCTATGGTGGCCTAAAAATATGGTAGTTCAAATATAGCTAATCCATGAAACTATGGTTATTTCTTTTAACAACAGGTATATTTCTTTCTAAGCCATTGCCTAACATATTTTTGTACCTCACTGAATATATATGATATAACATGAACATTACTGAAATACTCATTTTCAATGACTCTATTTAACATTTGTGCAGGTGAGTTTTGTATGTGGTCACCAAGCTGGTCAAGTGAGTTTCTGCCACAGCACTACACACTCGCGTTAGATTATTCCAACCAGAGTGATCTATATACTAGCTGTAAATTAATTACTAGTAGTATTAATCATATCAATTTAAAATATACCCTTTTGTGTCAAAAACACTTAAGCATTTCTTTTAATTGAGTATTAAATTGTCTTAAGATAAGTAAGGACTAAAGATGTTTAATAAACTAAGCCAGGTTCCTTGAAGTAATAGCGGTACGTAATCTATAAGCCTCACTGTAAAACTACCTGGAAGTCTGGGGTGCCACCACTAGTGCAAGGATGACGTAACTTATTTTTAGCTCTACTGGCCAAAGGCCAGAAGAGCTTATGCGATGGTAATGTGTACGTAGTATGTGCATCCGTGCGTCCGTGTGGTCATGCGTTCGTGCGTCTGTAAACAATTGCTTGTGAACACGATGCAGTCTTCAGTTTTGATTGTATCTCGATGAAACTTGTACAGTATTTAGATATCCATTAGAGCTGGGTTCCTTTCGAAAACCAGCCAGATCCGCCCATGCATGTCTAGATTATGGCCCTTGATAGTATAAAAAAAATGCTATTGTGTAAACAATTGGTTGTAAACAATTGGTTGTGAACACGATACAGTCTTCAGTTTTTATTGTATCTCAATGAAACTTGTACTGTATCTAGATATCCATTAGAGCTCGGTTCCTTTCGAAAACCAGCCAGATCCGCCCATGAATGCCTAGATTATGGGCCATGAAAGTTTTAAAGAAATGCTCTCTATTTTTAGCCAGGTCTGCATGAGCGAATTCTATTTTTAGCCAAGTTTACATGTACATGTAAATTCAAGTCTAGAGTTAAGGGAGACAATTTGCAAGTCTAGGATTTTGAGAGACAATTTGCTTTTTGCTTCTGCAGCTGATTTTGTGAATTACTCTGCCTTGTTCTTGTTGAAAGCCCAAAGGCCATTTTTTAGCTTTAAGTTCTGTAGTTTGCGCATTCATCTTAACAAAATTGGTTGTGAATGTTTAAGTTATGCACCTGGTGTCATTACTGGCCACACCCAGGGTTCACAGGTTTGGTAAACATAAATCTGGAAAGGTTTGAAAATATTTTTGTGTGTTCGTGCATCCATCTCAGCACAATTAATTGTGAATGTTTGTTCAAATTGATCAATGTTGTCCTAGGACGCCCTTGACTTTGACCTTTTGACCAACTTTTTTTAACTTTTTAAAACTACAGAAATTTTTACTATGAGTACAGTTTTGAAAGCATTTTTTTTTGTCAGATGACTTTTACTTGGCACATATTAAAATAGTTCATGGAACTAATCTCCTTACAATATTTTCTGGGCTCAGATGTTGAACGTGCTACGTTTTCAGGTAAGCCAAACACAAAACATAAACCATATGTCTGTTGCCTTTTACCCATACATACATGCTCTGGATTGATATGACCACAAAAGCCATGCCAGTACAGCATAGGCCCTTTTGGGCCTCTTGTTATATGAAGTTGCATCAATCTTGCCTCTATCCTTTAGGCAAAGGGTCAAATGGCAGCTCATGGGGTTTGTCTTTACGGTAGATAGTTTCTCAACCAATCATAAAGCAGTACCGGCTAAGTTTCTTGACCAATCATAAAGTAGTACTAGCTAGTTTATCAACCAATCATAAAGCCGTACCGGCTAAGTTTCTTGACCAATCATAAAGTAGTACTGGCTAGTTTATCAACCAATCATAAAGCAGTACTGGCTAAGTTTCTTGACCAATCATAAAGTAGTACTGGCTAAGTTTCTCAACTAATCATAAAGCAGTACTGGCTAAGTTTCTTGACCAATCATAAAGCAGTACTGGCTAAGTGTCTCAACTAATCATAAAGCAGTACTGGCTAGTGGTTTGGTTGGTGGTGGAACACTTCGTTCATAACAACCTGATGTTCATCTGTGAAGTGAAATCACATCATGGAAAGCTGACATTCATGGTAACTTATGTTCTAAACCATTACAACAGGAGCTGCCACATGAACTTGAGAAAAGCCCATTGGCATTGTCAGAATGATAGCCAATTGACTTCTTAGCATGACCATCACCTTTAAGAAAAGGGTACCAATGCTATCCGCAACACACCTCCCTATGATGGTGTACATATCTGCGAAGTTTGATCGAAAATGATTTCAAATACTATGTAATGGACAGAGTGATACACGGGCAGATGGGATGACATATGGACAGTGCCACTACTACAGTCAAACCCCAATGGCTCAAACTCGCTTGGCTCCATTAACTTGTTGGCTTGAACTGGATGTTTTGGACCAAATTCTTTGTACTAAATTTAAGCATTCCCGCTTGACTTGAAATTCCCTGAGGCCTGAGGTATTTTGGCCGGTGCCTGGTAGTTAGAGCCAGCAAGGTTCGACTTTTCACTGATACATTAAGTCAAATATTCAACAAGAACCCAGATGCTGTGTTTGACAGTTTCTTTGATTGCCGATTAGCATAGCTTAACAATCGCCATGAAGCTTAACCACCCTGAAAGAAATATTCATAACTATTAAACAAATGGAGAGATTTACCTGTAATGCGATAACCTATGACTAATCCGCCTGGACCTGTGCCATTAGACAGGGTTTATGTTTAATTTTATTGAATTCAATATATTGTTTTGTTAAACTAAGGAAAAATTGAGGATGCTATTAACCCCATTTATCACGGAATGGAGTCACAGGCGTCTGGCTCATTGTGTCTAAAATGTTGATTAATGTCATTTTGGGTCCATATAATGACACAAACAATGAGCCTGAAGCCTGTGAGTGGAGGTATGAGCCTTGCTTATACATATGCACATTGCCATTGGTAAGATGTGTACACCATGTGTGGTATCATGAATCAGTTTCCGAGACCATAGACTAAAGTTTATGGAAAACTCAAATGCAATCCTTGACTGTTTGTACAAAAAACGGACTTGGCTTACATAATAAAACACCTCACCATCTTGTACCAAGTTTATTCAATCAGTTTATTATTTTGGCGGGACATACTGTACATAGATAATTCATCTATCATGTAATATATAAACTTATGCAAAGAGATAACAATGACTGTGATGACACCTAGATGTTACTTACTAAAAACATACTTGGCTAACATAATAAAACATTGGACTATCATTTGTCATTATTTTCATTAAATATAAACATTAAGTACTTTTGTGACGTATATCATGGAAAATAAAAACAAAAACATTCACAATGGAAGAAGAAATTTGTTTGCATCAGCTAAAAGAATAAATCAAAACCAATTTCAATATTTGACTTGAACGAGAAAAACAACAACCATGTATTTCAAAACATCCAAATTCTGTTCTTTATTCAACAATTTATGAAAAATCTAAAGATTGACTCCTCATATACATGTATTTAACATGTTTCCAAAGCAAGTCAAATGTACAAAACAGACGAATGGCCGGCCACTCTAGGTTTTCAATTGAAAGTTTAATTTTTCAATCACCTGATATTAGCATCAAATAAATGAAAGGATCCAAAGTCATTAATAAATCCTGGCCAATATTGTATATGGAACTATTGACTTATTCCAGTCAGATTACAGACTTATCCAAGCAGTGAACAATGAAGCCATGTCATAGCTAGTTATAACATTCATGATCTGGTTCCCACCTGCAGTGTATGCAAAGCAATGCAACAGGCAGGGTTCGGAATGGGACTTGCATACTTGTAAAATATGTGTTTAGTACATTTGTGAGTGAGCACAAAATCCACTCGTAAAAATATTTGAGTGCATAATATAGCTAAATTCTAATCCTGCAACAAAGATACAAAACAAGACAGTTTCATAAAGTTAGCTGACATGACGGCTTCCATCCTAGAAGATGAAAAAAATCTAAATTAAAATCAAGAACATATTAAATTCAAGACCTAGATAATTAAGATAACAGCGATTTAAGGTCAGAACAATATAACATACAGGGTTTAGTTAATTGTCTAGATGTGTGCATATACAAGTAATATATATGATGATAAATTTCTTTATAGTTTTCATCGGTCATATTTGTTATCATGGAAATTTGTTGTGCGTAGAATATTTGTTTTTTTATGGCACTTTTGTCCCTTAATACAATTTCACTGTATCATAAAAAAGGTTACATCATTATATATGTCTTTTATACATAACTAGGGTGATAGCTTTTGATATGACTTTAAAAACAAATGGAATTATAAAAAATGTGCGCCAAGACTTGTTTAAAATCTTTACCCTTACCCTATCAAACAAATTTGTTTAAAAAATTCTGTATTCAACATATAATCACTTATGCAGTATTGATATTCTACACCTATATATATACAAAAAAAAACACAAATAATTCTTGGAATCAAGTAGTTGCAAATAGATACAGCAGTCCCTTAGCAAACTGTACAATCTCACTGCCGCCAAGTTTCGATTCCCCATACACTCGGTCCACAAACGAGATCGGAACTTCCCCTAGCGAGTAGCCAAACTGTCGAGCTCGAACAATCATTTCCATCTGGAACACGTAACCCTTAGAAACGCATGATTTTACGAGTTTTTCAAGCACTGGTTTCTTGTACAATCGGAAACTTCCGGTAAGGTCGGAACAGCCGGGTCGCAGAAGGATCTGTGTAAGAAAGTTTGCCCCGCGACTCACGAGTTTCCGTCGGAAGTCCCAGCCATATACACCACCCGTTCCTACATAGCGTGTACCTGTAATGAAAAGTATTGATACAAATAGGGTCACGGATTAATTCCATCTTTGATTAAAAATATGCTAACTGATAATAACCCTATAGATATGGTTGAATAATGGCCAACACTTAAATGCTACAGCTGACAATAACAACTCTTAAGTATGACAAAAAGACTGATTTATAAAAATAATGATCATTATCCGAAATTCATGACTTAAGATATAGAATACACATTTTATCAACTTCATTTTTGCAATTTCAATACAAGAATGATTGTAACCCTCACTAATTATTTATTTATAAGTTACTATTTGCTGTTACTATTTCTAACAAAGGTTGTTGTTGCAAATAATTATGATCATCATAACAGTCAGACCATTCACCTGTTACTATATCAAGATCTGATTCCTGCTGTTTTTTTATGAATTCTGGAATGAATTTTGGATGATGTGACAGGTCGGCGTCCATAATGATGACATGGTTCCCTGTGGCGTGTTTGATGCCATGGATGTAAGCCGTCCCGAGACCAAGTTTTTTCTCACGAGGCCGGAGAACGATCCTCTTCTCACCATAAATCTTCTGGAGCTGCTTGGCCACTTCTAGTGTACCTAAATACAAAAACTTAACTCAAGGTACTAAGGTTTACTATAGAAAGTGAGCCCGTTCAGGCAATCCCAGGTAAAATCCCCCCCCCCCCCCTGCAGGAACAAACTGCTGGTGGTGAAATTCCCTGCCAAATGCCCCCACACCCTGAGGACATCGGGTTTTTTTTCAAATTGGGAGAGAAGCAGGATGAGGCGCCATCTTTTTTAAATATCTTGTGAGATCTCGTTAAACTCCTGGAAAAAATTGGCTTAAACGCGGACAAATCCTGTTAAAAGAACGGATATTTCCTGGCACAAAGCCATGGCCCATTCCCTGCTATTTTATCATTAAATACAAAACAACTGTATTCACTCGGCGCTGAAAATGTGCCTGTTAATACGAAAGCAAATTCAGTTATCAAGGTTTACTATAGATGATTTTTTCTGTTTGAATTAAATAGCAACTCATATAAGATTCTATAATTATATACCATCTGGGCTTCCATCATCGATGACGATGATCTCGAAGTCAATGTCAGCAGCATCGAGATGTTTCACCAGAAGCCAGGTAATGATAGGCAGGTTCTCCCGCTCATTATAAGTCGGCAGCAAGATGGAGTACTTGTCCCCTGACATCACTGCTGTAATGCAAGTAGTGTGTGTTTATACGATCCGTCAACACACATTGGCTACATTATGATTATAGATGGACCACATCCTTTGCAGTGTTAAATGCGAAAATTTGAAGACTAAAGATGAAACTCATCATCATCATCAGTGAATGTGGTGTAAACTCAAAGTGAATGACTTAGACATAAATTGTAGGGAACCAATGTATTAACAATATCCTTAACGTCACAATACAGAAAGACTTCTTAAAGAGGTGTCAGACTTGTTTAAAGGGCGACTAGTCAGCCTCTTTGCATGGGTCCAAGAAGGTTCAGAGCCCTTGTTTGTTGTCATACAGGAAGATACTATATAGTCATAGATAAAAACAATATTGTATGAACCAACTAGGTACGAATAATTTGACTAGAAAGTTTAAATATAACATTAAACTCGTTAATATTTTAACCCCACGGCGAATATGATTAGTAATGAAAAAATTCTTTTCAAATATCTGGATTTATCACTTAACACTGTTTATGAATGTGTATTAAAATACCTGTCAATTGTGATGTGTCAATTAAGTAAGTACAATATTCTGGTTCCCAGCGAACTCTCTGGACCCAGCGCTGTGTTTTGATTGGCTGTCACAGCGCGGAAAATCAGGGGAAGTAATTCCCGGAATATTTTGAAAACGGGAACAAAGAAATGTGTATTGAAATGTAAACTTTCGAAAATATATACAATTAAAAAACTGAAAGAGACTGTTATGTGGTTGACAGAAGAAGATACGTTATGTATGTATGTATTGATATTATATCTGCATTCGCGTTAAAAGCATTTGTTACAAGTTTTCTATTTCATTTTCTTGAAATCTTTCGAGTTCGACATGATAAAATGATGATTCATCCTTTTGTGTTCATGCTGCAGATTTTAAAATTTCATGGTTATAAAAATGAAAATGTACTCATGCTCAGATCTTTTCACTATGTGGGATTCTGTTTTATTTTAACATGAATAGATATTGAAATGCAAGTGGGTCACTCAAGTCAGATTTCCAAAACCACATGACTTGTAGTCCATACAGTTTAATAAGGGATTCCGAATCAGGGGTAGTTCCGAATCAGTCGTTTAAATTCACCTGAAAATATCTGGGAATGACCTGCATATGAAGATTTTTTTACATATATATTGTGTTTGACGCTTTGTTAATGCTTACAACAATTTTAGAACTTGTACACATCAAAACTGCCTTTGTGTACATGTTTACAAATATCGCACATGGAACAACAAGATATATGGACTACAGAAGTCTCATCATAATTTGAAAGTAATAGAAATCTAGTCCACATATATGAGCTCCTGAACATGTATTGTTTCATTTAGCTGACTATCCTTATATTTATACAGCACTGAATTTGTCCTTACTGATTCGGAATCCCTTACTCAACTGTATAAATATTCAAAAATATTGTTATATTATATTAAAAAATAACAGACTTTGAAAATGGTCTATGTTGTAGGTATGGTTGGGTTAAATGAACCAAAAGTCATCTTTAGGCGTCAGAGAAAAAATGTTGAAGTGTTTGATCTCAATATATTTCAGTTCATGAACAACAAAAGTACATTTGTCATTTGGAGCTCGTTCATTGATATATATTGCGATCTCAACACAGAAACAAACAATTATTCTCTATATAAGAATACTGCACTGTCTTCTCTGCGACCAATCTATAAGCATTTTCTAAGTGATTTTGGACTATTTGTGTCAAGCTTATATTTACAAATCTGTAAATGCTGTAATTTAAGGGCAGACAATTTTTTATTGTTCATCTGTTACTTAATTGTCATGCGAAAAAAAGTAAGGTAATTCCCTTTGAGATACAATTAACAAACAGTTTTAAGTCGATAACGACAATGACATGTACTGATCAATGTGTGTATTTATTTTCACTTTGTACCAATATTTATGATGAAAGCTTTGTCAACTATCCTGTCACAGTTGCAATAGTAAGACTCTTGTGGCGGGTGTAACTTTAGATGACTAAATAGCTTCAACAACGGTTTTAACTATAAACTATCTTAATGTTCGTTTTGTTTAAGGCAACCTTAGTGTTTACTTTATAATATTTACTAGGCTATCACTAATCTGGACAAATGTGCTTCACTTGTATTTTACACAAAAAGCGCCATGTAGAAATTGTCTGTATCACATCTAGATAACTCTGATGATTATCAGTCATATATTTTGTCAAGAAAGACAACATCTGACTATCTATACATAATTATATGTGCATGGAAGATGTTGTTTTTGTTAATGATTACTGGAAATGTTTAATATTCGTAATATCCATCTATATAATATCATAATGTTCTTTTGATGTTCGTGTATATCATATCATCTATGTGTATATATATATTTTCTGTATTCATATGTATATACAGTAAAACTGCGGTCGTTTAACAGGCGGTCGTTTCAGAACCGGTGTTCCCTCGAAGTTGCAGCTTGGTCCAGAACATTTTTCCTTCTATTTTCATATATTATATATATATTGACGCTGCATCATGACCTTAATAAGTCAATGAGTCAAGCACAATAGCAGGTCCCAAAAACATAAATCATGCACAAAACCTTATGGCTCCCTCGAGGTCATAATTTAACACTTTTTCCCCCGGAACGCGTGTTCCATCATAAACAGACAATTGCTAGGTGTTAAAATATTCGCAAGTTGTAAAAATTGCAATGACAGTTGAAAGGAAATTTGATAAGGTGTGAAAAACTGTTTATCACTGTTTACACAGGACTGATGATAATTGATAGAGGGCATTTGAGAAGATAATTATGAGTTTTGAAATATTAAGCAGTTTCGCGAGACAGACAAGACAAGATGCACCAATCATCAGTCTTTCATTTTGCTAAAACTTGAATCTGACTAATGCCTTCGATCACATGAGTGATTTCCGCACAGAAACACATAATTTGTGTCGTAGTAAACAGTCAGTTTGACGACTTCAAACTTAAAATACACTGAAAGATATTTAATAACAGATTGGAAAATTGAAACTCGTGTTGTTTGAAACATTGGTCCTTTCGAGGTTTCAGCTCAGATCCTGGCATCCTCGAGCGATCGCAGTTTTACTGTTAAGTTTATCTCTTCAATGATGGAGGAATAAAAAGTATCTATCTATCTTAATAAAATAAATCATAATTTTATTTTTCTCAACAAACTATTCATTCTTATTATGAATCCTAATTAGGAAAAGAAACGGCGTTAAACACTGTAAACTTATCATAGATACAATTATTTTATGTTAGTCAATGGATGTAGACTTTCAATACATAATTGATGTATTGCCAAATAATGCCCCTGGGGTATTGATGATAAGGGTACTGGGATATGAGATAATGGCTTATAGTGTGATCATTAGTTGAATGTGGGAGACAAAGGGTCATAAAAGTGGCTGGAGGTGGCCCTTCATCATGGTCATTTACTGTGGATCTGGTTACTATGGTGACTGGATGCTTATTTGATAGGACAGACAGACATATAATAGATAGGATCAATAATGGTTAAAGATTTTTTGTAGGAAATTCAGCTTGAGATTTAAAGTGTTAATATTATCAAATTACAATACATGATGAATTTCATTTAATATATGTTTATATACCATGCAAATTTACCATTCAGTTTTGGGTGATTTAATCTACCCAATAATAGATGTAAGGCTGAGAGTAGGCCACATTCACTATTCATAAATGACTCCTGTTTTTGTGTAAGAGGTAGCAAAATTCTTCATTTTAACATCTATCATCTCATCATCTTGGCAATGGTGTGTTGCTGCATCCTTTGTATTCATGTGTACTACTGTATGGGTATTTTGATAAAGAAATTAAGTAATGTCTAAAAAAAGTCAATAATCAATGTTTTAGAAAGACCTAAAATCTGGAACATTTCTTCCTAAGTGTCACCATTCAAAAGAACTGCCCCTATTCACTGAAGGTAAATCAAAACACAGCTGTGTTGGCCTGGCTTGCTTGTTACAACACTGGAGCTTCTGGCATTCAAATTAGCATCTAGCGGGTTAGTGTAACAGCTTAAGAACTTCATAAGCTGTTTTGACGTAATTTAAAGTATAAAAGAAAACAGTAGGCACTTAATTTATGTAAATATTGACAGGATATAGCCCGGGTGGGGGTATAGCCCGGGTGGGGGTACCACTGCCGTTGTTATTTATGTAAATATTGACAGGATATAGCCCGGGTGGGGGTACCACTGCCGTTGTTATTTATGTAAATATTGACAGGATATAGCCCGGGTGGGGGTACCACTGCCGTTGTTATTTATGTAAATATTGACAGGATATAGCCCGGGTGGGGGAACCACTGCCGTTGTTATTTATGTAAATATTGACAGGATATAGCCCGGGTGGGGGAACCACTGCCGTTGTTATTTATGTAAATATTGACAGGATATAGCCCGGGTGGGGATATAGCCCGGGTGGGGGTATAGCCCGGGTGGGGGTATAGCCCGGGTGGGGGTATAGCCCGGGTGGGGGAACCACTGCCGTTGTTATTTATGTAAATATTGACAGGATATAGCCCTGGTGGGGGTACCACTGCCGTTGTTATTTATGTAAATATTGACAGGATATAGCCCTGGTGGGGGTGCCACTGCCGTTGTTATTTATGTAAATATTGACAGGATATAGCCCTGGTGGGGGTGCCACTGCCGTTGTTATTTATGTAAATATTGACAGGATATAGCCCTGGTGGGGGTACCACTGCCGTTGTTATTTATGTGAATATTGACAGGATATAGCCCTGGTGGGGGTACCACTGCCGTTGTTATTTATGTAAATATTGACAGGATATAGCCCTGGTGGGGGTACCACTGCCGTTGTTATTTATGTAAATATTGACAGGATATAGCCCTGGTGGGGGTGCCACTGCCGTTGTTATTTATGTGAATATTGACAGGATATAGCCCTGGTGGGGGTACCACTGCCGTTGTTATTTATGTAAATATTGACAGGATATAGCCCTGGTGGGGGTGCCACTGCCGTTGTTATTTATGTAAATATTGACAGGATATAGCCCTGGTGGGGGTGCCACTGCCGTTGTTATTTATGTAAATATTGACAGGATATAGCCCGGGTGGGGGTGCCACTGCCGTTGTTATTTATGTAAATATTGACAGGATATAGCCCTGGTGGGGGTGCCACTCCCGTTGTTATTTATGTAAATATTGACAGGATATAGCCCGGGTGGGGGTGCCACTCCCGTTGTTATTTATGTAAATATTGACAGGATATAGCCCTGGTGGGGGTGCCACTCCCGTTGTTATTTATGTAAATATTGACAGGATATAGCCCGGGTGGGGGTGCCACTCCCGTTGTTATTTATGTAAATATTGACAGGATATAGCCCGGGTGGGGGTGCCACTGCCGTTGTTATTTATGTAAATATTGACAGGATATAGCCCGGGTGGGGGTGCCACTGCCGTTGTTATTTATGTAAATATTGACAGGATATAGCCCGGGTGGGGGTGCCACTCCCGTTGTTACAAGTCAATGGTGATGTTTTCATAACAATATTTCAAGATGTAAGACTTTCATCACCTGTATTGTTGGAGTGATAGGTGCCTGAGTGGGCTGGTGGACCCCGGGTTACTTGACATTGAAAGAAGTCTCTGTTGTTTTCACACTTATTCAAAGTCTAGGTGTCCCGGGACATGGTGATAATTGAATCAACAAAAGGGTTAGTCTTGGATAGAAGAATATCAATCTTATCAGGATATACAAAGAGTCTGTGGACATTGATAAGTGATACAACACCAAAAACATAGTTTTTATTCAGGGCTGTTAAAGTTTTTATTCAGGGCTGTTAAAGCTATTTTCGGGTTTGTTTTATATGTGTCGTATAATCTTATCTCTGATTTCATTAAATGTTGTAATATGTTCCTGAGAATGTTTAGCTAATGTAGTTACCCTCTGCAGGGTTCTCAATAAGTTTTGGTTGAACCGTCTCAAATGGTAAAGTAAACGACCATCTTCTACTTATTCTACTGAAAATTCATTTAGTTTTCCAAATTTGAACCGGCCCTATTGCTATTTGAACCGTCCATTTTGGCCGGCAGCCGGTTCTTATTGAGAACACTGCCTCTGTGAGAAAGTTGCTGATCAGTTCTTCTCAAATCTGATTTTGGGGGATAATTGATTTCTTAAAACCATTTTTCTTTGCAGTCGCACTTTTGTGCTGGTATTGATAATTCAGTGTTTTATTTACACAAGTTCTTATAGCAGTTTTTAGGCCACTGGTCAGGATCAGCAGCTTTTTCCACAGTTTTAGATGTGCTTAATATGTGTGCTTTTAGATGATTTATAATATAGAAATATCTAATACTTTCTCCTTTTATAGCTATTTTTACTCTTGTTGATCTCATATACATTTGTTAACGGTCGGTTAAAAAGCTCATCAGAGCTTATGTTACATATGTTTGTGTCTTGCCGACTTGAAATAAAACTTATTGTATTGTATTGTATTGGGTAATGTCTAAACTGACTCATGGTCATATTAATGTTTTATGCATATTTGTATATATGTCAGAAACTAGGAATCAGAAAATAATTCAAATAATTATTTGATTGAATCACTATTTTATCAATATTCAATGATTATTATTTTTTCCTAATAAATATTTACTGTTAATTTCAAATTTCCTAAGACAAAACTAAAGTCTAAAATGTACTTTAATGCCCAGTAATAACCCTTTAATGGATATATTTATACATTTCACTGACATGAACATTGCCTGTCCTACTATTGTTTGCCAGTACCAGTTCCCCAAAAATACACACCTTGTCACTCAAATATTAATTACTGACATACCTACTCTCTTTGTTTTGGGACCAAATCTTACCCTTAGCAAACAATTATTTTCTTTGGCTTACTTACAACTTATATATGATATCAGTTGTTGAATATAAACTGAATATTATTAATTTCATGAATTTGTACAGATATATTTCCTGTGGAATAATATTTTTTGTGTTAATTATTTACAGTGGTATAACTATCATGAATTTCACTGCAGAAAGTGACAAAAACTTCCTTAAAATGAAAAATGATTATGCTTAAAGTCACATAAGAAGCTTCTAACTGCTTCATATTCAATATCACATAGCACCTTCTTGCTTGAACCCCTTGGAAAGTTTGTTTATCAGATTTTCGAATTGTCACAAGTAAATAGAGGGTCATTAATAGATAATGGAGTTTGTTGACAGCAGGCCTTATCTTCTCCAATCATTGCTCCTAAATGGGGCTTTAGGGGCTGGTTTATGTATCAGGCAATATACACACCACTGTCAAGATGGTGATAATGGCTTTATTGTTGTTGAATGTTGATATAGACAGGGAATTAAGAGTTGCTGGATTCTTTGTGGCAGTTTGATACTGATATTTGAAGTGATAGGGTGGAACTTTATATATACATTCATATTTGTCTGTGTGTATTAACTAACTCAACCAGGACAAGAAACATTGACTGTGTAAGAGGGATTTCTGGAGTGTTCTGTTGGAACTCTTATGACAGTGTGAGGAATACTATTAACTAATTGATAAAAAATAGTTTAAAGTCATATACTATTGACTGTTTCAAAAATGTCCAAATGTTTGATGTTCAATATTTTCTCCTGAGGAGTTATTTTTCAAAAAGGGATATTTGAGCAGTATGTATTAAAATGCTTTTGACTTTTCTATAATGAATTAATGTAAAAATAAATAAATAGCAATTACCGTAGATATTTGTTAACAATATTGTAAATTTAAATTAAATGTCTTGATTGGCAGTATGCTTATAAACTGTTGCACAATTAAAGTTTAACAAATTATACAGCTATTTAGGTTAAGCCAGGTTGTAAAAAGGACAGGGTGCTGCAACAGAGGGACAGGTTGCTTTGTGAGAAAATGGCACATTGTATAGCGCTGTGAAGAACTTGAACATTATGAATTTGACAGGAAATATTAGGAATTGTGCTTTATTGAAGTAATATTCGGTTTCAACTGCCAAATATGCAAAATTTGTTTACATGTATTTAATTAAATTATAATCAAATTATAAGTTTTAAGAAATCAAAATAAATATTTGACAGTGTGAGATGAGCATGAGGGTGTTAAGAACAGCTTGCAGCACACTTCTATAACTCTAGCTAAAACCCTTGTTATGAAATTAAATGTACTCAATTATGTTTAATGGTTAAAATTTAGCATTAACTGGACATGTAGATAAACAAGCGAAGCACTACATGCATATACATGCCATAGTTTGCTTGTAATGACTAATGGCTCAGATATTTGCACGTGTGAATGTTGTTTTTTGTAGGTTTTAATTGTCCTAAATTTCTATGTTTACAGTAACTGAGGCCTGTGTTGAGCGAAGATGAACCATTTGTCTTCAAGTGGACTCTGCCTTTGACATCCTAAATATTCCGAGGGGTTGGTTCTTCATAGATAAATAATAGAGCTTTCATGTCAATAATTGAATGTTCACATAAATGTATTCCAAATACAACTATGATTTCACTAGATATGCAGTTAAAATGGTGAAATTTGCTTACATTACAGATTAATAAATAATTGGCAAAGCGTTAAAACACTCACTGATATAATGCATGATTTGAATTTGACAGAGACTTATAGAAGTAAAGCCTTTAAAATGTTATTTTAATCATTCATTGTAGAAGAACTGGCTGCCAACCAAGCTACCTTCAAAATGGCTGCCAAGCGACCTCTGACCAATGACCCGATTTATCCTCCTAAAAAGAGAGCACTATATGAACATAAACTGCTGCATGGCATAGAAAACTTCGCACTTAACACCGTCACCAACAACACAGGCCTGGTGAAGACAGCTAGTAACCATGACAATCGGGAGACACGTTACCTTGGCAACAAAGACAATGTGGAGTGTCGCGGAGGGATGTGGGGCTTCAACTTTGTGGACGGTTTTCCCCGACCCCGCAGTGACTCCCTCCAGTCTGTACAGTCTCTAGGCAGTGAGCGTGGGGAGACTGTTTCCATGACCACCATCCCCAGGGACACTTCTCCCGTGGATACGCCCGGGCCCTTTGACCACCACACCCCAGAACGCCTCCCGATGTCATCATACAGCAGCTACAATCCTCTAATCTCCAAACCTCTGTTTCCCCAGTCTGACAGTGATCACTCTACGCCAGGAGAAAACAGTCCGGACAATAGTCCTATTATGATGGACAATACCCACAGACAGAAAACAGAGGGCAATCGTACTGAAAGTAATGAGAACCCTCTAAGTGATAGAATACCACATGAGATTACAGGCCCAGCTGCAGTTATAGGGTCTGGTGATATGGCAATGATGTCACAGGCTTACACAGGGCAGGGTCGTGCTGATACTACTGAACAACCAGAGCTCAACAAGATGGGGATAAACAGAAGGCAGGGGGATACAGTTGAACAGCCTGGGGAGACAAGCATGGGGCCCCTGGTGTCGCTGATTGACAGGTTTAACGCTGTGGCTCCGCCTAAAAGCAAAGTTAGGCAGGAGAGTGATAGTTTTGTTTCGGATGGGAAAAAAATTAGCAATACACTCAATAACATTCCTGGTCAGTCTGACATTAATGTGAACACAAGCCTTAAACTGCAGAATCATATTGCAGGTAAAGAAAACATTGAAAATCCGACAAATGTGATCAGCGCTTCCAGTAAAAACATTCCTACCAAACCTCTTAATGAGAATTTTTACAAGTGTTCGGAGTGCGTGAAGACATTTTCGTCCGTAAGTCAATTAAACAGACATCTGTTGATGCATGAGGATCGAGCTCTGTCCTGCTGGATCTGTGGTCAGGAGTTTACAGGTACATAATGGTTTTTAAGAAATCTATATGACAAAATGGAGGGATGTTTATTAAAATATATCCATTCATACTTTTTCTATGTATCCTAATGGGTCTGGTATTACAACTTGTTTAGTGTGAATTTTGCAGAAATTTAGATTCAGTTCTTAGGTATGCTGTTTTGGTTATTTTGGGATTCAGCTGAAATGATGATGCCCAGACATTTCCGCATAAAGCTGAACTTAATAAATCATAAACAAGTTGATTTAAGCAATATATATATATATATATATATGAAAAAAGAAAAATTGGAGAAATTTGGGGAAAAATCAATTTATTATTGGAGTTGTCTGTTAAATAATGGACCACTCATTACTTGAATATCTTGGTAAATTTTACCAAAAACTTGTGTATTTCTCTCCACCAGGTTCAGACAAGCTAGTCTGCCATATGCGGACCATCCACAAGGGAGCTAACCCCTACAAGTGTCCCCACTGCTCCCGGGAATTTGGCCAGTATAACAATCTGCGACGTCACCTCCGTGTGCATCGAGATAAACAATTTAAGGTACGAATGCTCCAAATATTGAGTCAAAAATAATTATTATTGTAATTGATCGCTTCATTGATCATATTGTTTCTTTTTAAATATTTTATGATTTTCAAATCCACTGTAGATTGAATGCTTAGATAGATGGTACCCTTTGAGGAAAATCTTAATGAAGCTGAAAGAAATCGGTATAATGTAGCCTCTGTCCCACTTCCAGTGTCAGCTGTGTGAGCGCGAGTTCAATGAAGAGTTTTACCTGAAGATGCACATGGCCACACACACAGGGCAGCGCGTGTACAGCTGCGGGGTGTGTGGGACGGGCTTCCCTTCCAGGTAACAGGCTGTTGTCTATAATACACTTCAAGTTTTGTCTGAAGGGTAAAACTGTGGGGTCTGTGGTGGGGTATTTCCTTATCTGTAATATTTCAGATATTGTCAAAATCATGAGGTCATCAGTTTTGCAGTTGTTGCTGCTGCATTGGCTGTTGTTGTTGTTTGCGGTAACCACAACCAATGACCATATAAGTGCAGCACTTCTGAACTTGGAAGTATTTACTTCCTTGCCATCAACTTAAGAGTTTTTATCCCAAACAGGGAAGTTTAAGTTTTCTATTAAAATTCTGAAGTACTGAATAATCAGCTGTTTTCCACAGATATGTTTTTAAACCAACAATTTCTGAGAGCATGGCCCTGAATGTTACATTAACACCCTATTAGTGAATGTTTGGAATTTTGAAATATCAAAATCCGGTGTTAATGTTCCACTTATGGAAGTTTTATGAAAATGAAAGTTCTGAACTGCCAACATCTACTTCCTAATTTGGGAAGATTTAGCATCTTTAAGGAGAAATATATTTCCAAACGTCCTTCTGCAAAATCCCTTAAACTGTGATAACATTTGTAATCTTGTTAATATGAAAATTGATGCACTTTCATAATGATAGAAGGCATGTGATGAACAAGTCCCATAATTCTGGATTTATTACATGAGTTATGACCCTTGATTGTAGTGTGTTTGTGTACATATGTCTTATGAGACAAACCTTGTAATGCTGGTTAGGGTTAGGGTAATGTAAACCTTGTAATGCTGGGCTTGCACTACACTTAACATGGCCCTCGATAAACAATTACCAGTATAATGTGCATTTTAGAATTGTATTGTATCATCACCAAAATGAAAAGCCTTGAGTACAGCACATATCTTCATTCATTGTTTTACCTGTTGTAGCCACGAGTTGAAGATCCATGTGAAGACCCACTCCCCATCCCAGCTCCACACATGTGACGTGTGCGGGAAGTCATTCAGCAAGGCGTGTGTCCTACGCCAACACAAGAAGGGGCACAGCGGAGACAGGCCTCACAAATGTGATAGGTGGGTGTAGTAGTTGTTGTAGTTGTTTTTGTAATTGTTACATATTGTCAGCAAAGGATGCCTCCATCAGCAACATAAGGCCACAGTGATGACCGACCTTTCAGGTTTAATTTATTCATGAACTGGTGTTGTTATTGTTGTTGTTTTCAGTAATGGGTGCCTACTGCAGCAACACAAGAAAGGGTTAAGTGATGACCGACCCCACAAGTGTGATTTGTTCATGTTGAAGGGTTGATGTTGTTGTTGTTATCAGTAAGGTTGTTATCCTTCAGCAGATATTGTTGTTTCTGTTTTTAGTATGGCCTACACATATATTTAGAAAGGGGCTTACATATGCAAGTGTTTCAGTTATATTTTAGTAGCAAAATTGTTGTTGTTGTTGTAAAGAATCACTGACTTGCCTTAATTCATTGTTTTCTTGTTAACTTTCCAGCTGCCCCAAGACGTTTATCCACCGTCACCATCTGACGATGCACCAGCGTTCACATACGGTGTGTAAACAGTATGCATGCACGGTGTGTGGCCGGGAGTTTGCCCAGAGCAGCCACCTCTACAAACACCTCAGGTGAGAGCAGAATAGTGAAATACTTCCATACGCTCTTGTTAGGATTGTTTCCATTTTCCTGTGCATTCTAGAAATATTAAACTTTGGACACAATTTAACCACTACATAAAGTTTCTTTTTGATATTTAGTCTCATTGATAAGAAAAACTGAAACTTATTTTCTACAATTCTTGAAAATATTTAAAAACAGTACAATATTTTACATATTTCTTGGCTATTTTCCGAAAGCAATTATTTTATATTTCTTAAAGCAGAAAAGCTACCTTCAGCTTAAAATGTGTATCCATCTTAATTATATCTTCATTTAACTGCAGATGTCATGAACAGGAGAAGGAGAATGTGGCACCCGCAGTGAACAGTCAAGTCCAGTCCCAAGGTCGAAGGTCATACAGCGGGCAGGTGACAGGGCCAAGAGACAGGGAGACAGACAATGGGAGGGTCCGTGGGGCTGAAAGAGGGGCCACAAGAAGTGACACCGGCGAGGGACATGTTGGGGCATTCCGGGCAAACTTGATGGGCGATCAACTTGGTCAGCTTGGTGGTGAAAGTGCTAGTAAAACAGAGACAGACAATACAAACAGCCTGCAGTCGAGGCAGATGGAGTTTCTAAAGCACACTGGTGGCTGGATCGTCAGGCAGCCAAAGGAAAGGGAGACAACAAGAGGAAACTTGGACATAGTGAGAAACACGTCAAAAGCCTCTGTTGAGAAAGATGATTGTTCCAAAGTGACTGAAGTTAGCAATGTGCCATTCACTCCACAGAACCTGAATTCAAGAGCAAATGACTCTAGAAGTTCTGATCTGCGACCCTTGCCCTCCATCAACCAGACTTTTGGGTTACCTCCCCTGAAGAAATGTTTCCCAGCAGCCTTTCCTGAAAATCCTGCGCCATACAGCCTCACTTCAAAACCAGCCCCATATAGTGCACCTTCCAGTGAACAGAGTGGCTTCATGTACACATCTGCATACGCCACTAAACCAGTGTTGCATGGAGGTCTAGGATCAAACCCAGCCATGTTGAACTTTGAGAACATGTATCAGGCATACTCCTCACAAGTGCAGGCGTACTACAGCCAGCTGTTTATGATGAACTACATGTCCCAGGGAGGCCAGTCTGCAGGGTACACTTACTCCACCCACCTGGGCCAACCTGGATATGAAAAACCATTGCCCTCCTCCCAGTGTAGAGCTGAAAAACCATTGAGTGCCCCTCTGGAGGGAGAACCAGTCAAAAGAAGCCGAGTTAGAAATGTAAGCCAGTCTATCCACAGTACGGCTGTTGCTGTAAATGATGTTGTTGAAAGAAACGAAAAAACGGGAAATGTTCAAAAAACATGGTCATGTGGTACGAATAACAGTCAAAGTGCAGATAAGCCTGTGGCTGTTGTTGGAGAGCCTAAGAAGGTGTTGTCTGAGTCAGAAGTGAAACTGATCAGAAACAGTTCATCAAGGTCAAACAGCAGTAAATTGAGTCCAACATATCCCTGGTCAAACAGCAGTAAATGTGTGAGTCCTAAATCCCCTTGGTCACATAGCAAGAACTTGTCATCAAGTGTTCCGCCAAGGACTGAAGAAAACACGAGAAATGAAATTGCCCATGAGCTGTTGAAAATGTCCACTGGCATGAGTCATGTTTCGAGTGAACAGTCTGCAGTATCCACATGTATATCAAACCAAAGCAAAAAGAATGCCAAAAATGATGAAAACCAAAGACTTACTGACATTTTCAATTCTAAAAGTAAGGACATGGTGTCTGGAAGATTCACTGCAAGCAAACATTTGTTGAAGTTATACAAGTCCCTACCAGAGCCGGGTAAAGGATTAGAGAGACTGCAGGAGAATATAAAAGTGGAATCTGATGACAAAGCTGCTCTGGAGCTGAACAATATGATAGTTAATGACATGGAGAGTGAAGGGGATGATGAGGTGAATAACAAGAGTGGGAACACAAGTAATGGGACTGGTAACTGTGTTGACAAAGATGTTCCTGAATATGTTGGAAGTGATGGTCGAGTTGCATGTGGTCAAGAAAGAGGTGAAACTGAGAATGTTGTCAACATGGAAGACAATGAAAAAGTGAAAAGAGTTGGTATAGACCTAGGAATGCCTGCAAATGACTCTGATATTGACACAAATGGTGAAATTAATGAAACTGGCAACTATTTTGTTGAAAAAATGGGTGATTTGGAAAAATTATCTGAACAAGAAGATTGGAAAGAAGTTTCAGACAGTAGGGTGTATTACTATGATGAAAGTTTGGAGGATAAAGTGCTGGAAATTGATGTGGAACTGAACTCTAGTGACAACAGCGGTGATGCTAGTTACACCAATGATTGTTCAAGTTATGACACTGGTAGAGGTGAGCAGAATGAGATTAAGAAAGAAGAGTGCAATTCAAAATCTCATGAATCTTACTTGGAAACTGAAGCTCAAACCAGTGAGATGGTCAGAAGTCAGAAACAGAAACATGAGGATAAGTGCCAGTCTGGAGGCATTGAAAGTCGCTCTAGTGGAAAGAACCATGGAGAAATGAGAGATGAAGAGAAAACACAAAAAATGAATGTAAGTAAAGCTGTTGGTGAGGTGTTAAATGAAAACTGTGTAAATGTTGCTAAAAGTGTACATTCTAAACATGTCTGGTCAAATATGGCAAAAAATGAATATGGCTTGTCCAATGAGAATATGGATAATGTGGTTCTAGATCTGTCTTTTAGTGGAATGGCCCGCGAGATGTCGGGTATAAACTGTGACCGTGAGATGGGCAAAAACCAAAGTAATTTAAATGTAGCTAATGTAAGTAACAGAATTGTGAAAAGTTTGGTTAGAAGGAACTCTGAACCTACGGAAAACAAAGAAAATGTGCTTAATGACTGTACCATTAAGTTAGATAAGAGACAAAGTCCGCGGAAATCTGTGTTAGGGAAAAACAATAGTCTCTATCTGAGTGGAAATATCCAGGGAAATATGACTGTTGGCAAATCTCCGAGAGCAGTGTTAGCTTCTAGAACTGTTGGCAGTAAAGAAAATAGCCCGAAAGAAAATAGTCGCCAAAATCCTTACACCTGTGATGTTTGTGATCGTTCGTTTGCACAGCGGCATCATCTTAAGCGCCACAAAATGTCTCACAACGAGAAAACTTACTCATGTTCCATTTGTAACAGGACGTTTAAGGAGGAGTTCTATCTTCAAATGCACGCACGTGTCCACACAAGGCAGGTCGGGGGCGTGTGCGACATCTGTGAGGAGACAGTTGCAGAGGATGACGCCTGGGACCACCTGCAAAGACACTATGGTAACATGGCTGACAACCCAACATTTGTCGAGATAGGGGCACGCGTGCAGCAGATACGCACCGCGCGGGAAAACTGCTGAATGCTGGGGTCAGAAGGAGCTTGTTTCCACATGTGAATTATTTTTGTCATTATGATAATATACACACATATACATTTCATTTTAGATTTTTTTTTTGTTACTTTGTTACTCTTTTGATGGACCAGATGATGTAGTTTTTTGTATATTTTGTCATAATGTTAAGCTTTTGAATGATTTGTAACATTAAATAGTCTTACAGTCAGGAAAGATAACTCTTACAGTCAGGAAAGATAACTCTTACAGTCAGGAAAGATAACTTTTACAGTCAGGAAAGATAACTCTTACAGTCAGGAAAGATAACTCTTACAGTCAGGAAAGATAACTTTTACAGTCAGGAAAGATAACTCTTACAGTCAGGAAAGATAACTTTGAACAGTTTTGAAGAAATTTGTCGATTTAAAATTAACATGTATTCAATTTTATACTTAAGAATCTCAAATTGTAGGAGAGAGGTAATAATATGAAATCAATCCTTACATGTAATATTATGTATGGTAATTAAAGTATGTTATGTTCAATGTATTTTCATGAAATAAATAATGCTTTAACTATATTTAAAGCATTACATATGTTTACGATATTTTAAATGCGTTAATTGAAGTTACTCCTGCAAGGTAAACTTACTAAACGAAATTTATCATTCAATCTGTTTGATGTAAGGGTCGGTGGCTGTTACCGATGCTGACAGCTCTTGTTTGATGTAAGGGTCGGTGGCTGTTACCGATGCTGACAGCTCTTGTTTGATGCTTTTATTATGGCAGCTATTCGAGGGGTTAACGCAAGAATGTTATATCTGAATTTTATTTAATGTCACTCAGCATGTTTTTGCTCTTCCCCCTCCCAGAATTCTCGGTTATTGTCAGTTTTGTCTCTTAATTTATTTTTTATGTATAAGTCATACAGTTTATATTTTCATATTTCTTGTGTCATCATCATTTTATGAAAAGGGAACCTCTAATCAATGATTATATCATAAGATCACTTTTTTGAAAAGATGTATAATCTAATTTATTAAATAAAAGAATTTCAAGACTGTTTTAAGGTAGTTTGAATAATTTGAAAGTAAACTTGCAGATTAATAAGTGGTTTTAACAACATTTTAAATTAAAATTCACAATCAATTTTTTTGAGGTACACTGGTTGATAAAGAGTTTCCTTAAGCTGAATCACATCACACCCAAAACACAACCCAACCAAACCCCACCAAGCTGAATCACATCACACCCAAAACACAACCCAACCAAACCCCACCAAGCTGAATCACATCACACCCAAAACACAACCCAACCAAACCCCACCAAAGCAAACACATCCAATCACTACCTCACCAAACACATCCAAACAAATAAAAACCAAACGCATCAAAACACAACTCAACCAAACACATCCAAACACCACCCATCCAAACACATCCAAACACCACCCATCCAAACACATCCAAACACCACCCATCCAAACACATCCAAACACCACCCATCCAAACACATCCAAACACCACCCATCCAAACACATCCAAACACCACCCATCCAAACACATCCAAACTTAATACATCCCAACCAAACACATCCAAACCAAACACATCCAAACACCACCCAACCAAACACATCCAAACCAAACACATCCAAACACCACCCATCCAAACACATCCAAACTTAATACATCCCAACCAAACACATCCAAACCAAACAAAAACAAACACATCCAAACTCCAGCCAACCAAACACCACCAACCCATAAGGCATCCAAACCCAAAACCACCTTACAAACTAATCCCAACCAAAAATATCCAAACCAAACACATCCACACCAAACACACATCCACACCAAACACATCCACACCAAACACACATCCCAACCAAACACATCCACACCAAACACACATCCAAACACATATCCCAACCAAACACATATCCCAACCAAACACATATCCCAACCAAACACATCCACACCAAACACACATCCAACTTCATCTTAACAAAACACACTTCCCAACAAAAAACACATCCAAATACATCCCAGCCCCCCCCCCCCCCCCCAACAACAACCTTACACAACCCATACAGTAATTGCTAGTCAGGTGTTTATATGATCATCATTTTAAGGTAGGGCTTTATTATACAAGGCTAGTCAATGTTTTCATGTCCTATATATCACTAACGAATCATTCCTTTATTGATCTCTTATGTTTGAAGTGCTTTATTTTATTATTGAATTGTCTGTGTCTTAATCTTGAAGCACAGGTCATTTTGGGTAGAAATGTATGGAGGTCCATTCAGTTTTGCCAGGACCTTTTGCCATATTTATTTAGTATTGACAATCATAAAAAAAGTGATTGAAGCTTAAAATTTTGTTAAATTACAGTTCAAAATCATGACAAAATTAAAACCTGTCTTTAATGAGATATAAAGTCCTTTGATTTTGTTGTTGTCGTTTTTTAAAGAATGAAAGAAGAGGGGATTGTCCATACCATTGAGCAATTGGCAGTGGTAGTGGCAGTGGCATTGTGCTTAATCTTAAATATTGGCAAAAGCATTGGTGGCACAGTACGTATTGCCATAGAAAATAAGCAGATTTAAAGCTAGGCCAATAACCCTGACTTTCTTTAAATGTTGAGTTATGACACTTGTTTGACTAAAAATGAACAGATGAGCGTTGCTGCTGTTGATTTAACTTATAATTACTTTCTACTTGTGCATGTGTGAGTGTGGGCAAGTTTGCATGAAGATCTCTTGCCTCACTGAAATGTAATTGTTAGTGTTGTTAAATATATATTCAACTCAACATGTTGTTGACTGTAAATATTGCTGTTCATCCATTTACTCTAGCCAGCATGCGTTTTATGGTGGCTCACCTTTTTGTAAATATGTACATTTATTTTTCACACTCATAAAAGTTTTTTCAAGATTCATGGCACATTTTATTGACAGGCGAGAAAGTTCTGCATTGTTTTCTTGTTGTATGTATGGCTTGTTTACGACCAGGGCTGGCATTCATAAAACATCTTAAGATATTTCCTTACTTAAAGCTGCACTCACACAGATTGGCAATTTTTTATGTGATTGTCTTTGAATGAGCCAATTTTTGCGTAAATGTCTGGAAACCAGATATATAATACTGCTGACACATGTGTGAGATTGCAGCATTAAATCACTTTCTTACGTTAAGTATTTCAGGAGTCATATGCGTTAAAATGTTTTTCTGAAATACTTGATGTTCTTTATTGAATATACATACTTTTATGTCTAAAACACTTACACTTCTGTTTTCATTCGACTATGAACATTTTAGGAAATTGTCTTAAGTCAGGACATGACTTCAGATGTTTTATGGGTACCGGCCTGTGTCTTACTCTATTTATGGGTACCGGCCTGTGTCTTACTCTATTTGTTTTATGGGTACCGGCCGGTGTCTTACTTTTTTTGTTTTATGGGTACCGGCCGGTGTCTTACTCTATTTGTCTTATGCCAGTTTTTTTTTACTTTGTGTTTGCTAATGTTTCCACCTCATCAATAATGTGTAATAAGCAGTTATGCAGGTACATAAATATACATTGTGTAAATAAATATAAGCCAATGGTTTAGCTATTGTGCCAGACGTTAACATTGGTTTCTTGTTAATGCTTCGTTTAGGTTCATGTTCATGTTATATGTAAAACAACATTATAGATACACTCTATTACTATATCAATTGTGAAATCACTTACCATTGACAAATGTATCTTTAATACTCATTGTTGATCATAATAATAAACTAATAATAAAAAAGACATGACAAAATTTGTGACCGAATCTCTTAAAAGTAATTGTCATATGGATTATCTTCTCATTTGTTGCCAAGTATAAATAAATTTCTCAATACCCAGCAGTTGCAATTATCGGCTTGTGAGGTATTTTCTCAGCTTGATTGACATCGGCAGCGTTGTTGATGTATAATCATAGCTGTGGTAGCATAAGCAGTGGAAATGTTATTCAAGATGAAAACTGGTACACCTGTCGCCAGAGATTATTCAGACACTGGGCTTGAGTTATTATTTTGCTCCCTATGCCATGTAAGTAGACGGGTGTTGGCCTCGCTTCTCAGTACACTTGTTTCCATGTGTCCTCTTAAAATCACTCCATACACTACAACCAGCTACAACTATCATTTGGTATATGAAATGTTTAGTTGTTTCTACTTGTCATTTTTCAGTCTTTTTTTACCAGTTTTTACATATTGTTGTTTATAAAACTAAACTGTTTTGTTTGCTTGTTGTTATTGTACATTTATGTACATAAGTAAAAACCAAATAAAATATCTAAAAAAAAGAGTGTGTTTTTTCGTTCAGATGGTCTATTTGTAGCTTTGTCGCCATGTTGCAATTATGTTTGACTTAAGTCAAAAGACTGCTTGCTAAAACAAACAGCCACATTTTGTAATTGATCTTCATGAAACAGTGAACTGACAGTGTTTTTGAAATACAGGTCGATCATGAATCAGTTCAGGTCAAACGCTGAAATAAATCATGATTAACACACAAGAGATCACAACGTTTTACATTCAAACTCTAAGAATATATCGTCAAAACCCGTTGGCTCGATATCGCTTGGCTCGATTTCCTCGTTGGGTCGAATTTGATGTAAAGGATCGTCTTTTTACTCTGTAAGCATTCACGCTTGGCTTGATATTCGCGAGGCTCAGTTTGTTAGCCGGTCTCTGGGTGGTCGAGCCACCGGGTTTCGACTGAATGTATGTATGTATGAACCAAATCCAGGTCAAGTTGATGCTACATATATGTTGTCTTTAGGAGAAAAGGTATGTGGCAATGCTAAATGATAAAAAAGTGAAGGTTAACTCCTCAGAGGCCGATCTTTATCAAACTTGATCAGAATTCAATGTATGCATACATGTCTAATCGTCATCTAGGTCAAATTGTTCATAGTTAATGTTGGGACAAAAGTTTATAACTAGGTCAATTGTTTGAAACAAACATTGTTTCCACTCTTTACTAACCTTGGTCAGAATGTTCATATGTATACCATAACGATATGTAGCTCTCACTTACTTATCGGGAGACCTATTGTTTTGGCCCGGTCTGTCAGTCAGTCAGACTGTCAGTCTATACGTCACACTTTGTGTCCGCTCAATAACTATACAACTCTTGGACCCACGAACTTCATACTTGGTATGCATGTTGTACATGGCTAGTAGATGACGCTTATTGTTTTGAGATTAGTAGGTGAAAGAACAAGGTCGCGGTGACCTTCAGCAAACCATTCGTTGGCGGTGGCCTTAAACTGAAAAAAATGTTTCCGTTCAACAATTAAAGAACGCCTGCTCACTGGAACTTCATACTTTATTCAGGTTGTACATGACTAGTAGATGACACCAATTGATTTTGAGATCAGTAAAACAAATGATACACGCAGTTTTATTTTTATATGAAAGAACCCATCGAAATGATGATAAACTAGCTACTTACGGTTATGATTTTATCTATATTTTCAAAAGATCAGCATACGCAGGGAGTACTTAATTTTAATATGACAACGGCATTTAGCGCGGACATTTACCATTGTTCGCCGATTAACCAATACGTGTTATCAAACCACGGAAAATAAGTCCTTAAGCTGGGCGCGTATTCTTATAAAGCCAATATTAATAAATAAATTCGTGACATTTGTCCAGTTAAGAAATTAATTAAACTGTGGATTTAATTTTTAACACTTGAAACGAGGTACGCGCCTTTTTATAATTTAATATTTTCCCTGTTTCGAAGTATCTTTTAACCCGCCAACATCACGGAGCTGATTGGTCCACAGTTGACTTTGTGGCAAAATGATTTTTGACAGATGCGCAAAATGCCGTGTTGTTATGCAAGTGACCTAAAAAAACAACATTATCTTATATATCTTTTTTTTTAATTATATGTTTATGGTTCGAAGGCCCTTTTGCACATTTTTTTTAATTAAATACTAAAAAATAAACTGAACATGAACGGTATTCTTAAATTTAGCAGATTTGCATTTTCATGCTCCTGACAAAATTATCGGCATATTCTTTGTTAGCAAGAAAATGGGCAGTGTCCAGCTTTCATCAATTTCCGTCTTGGTTCGGAAATGGGCAATCGCAGACTTTCGGCAATTTCCGTGCTAGTTAGAAAATAGGCAATCGCCTCCATTTAGCAAGTTCTGTTTTCGGTCGAACATGGACGATCTCCGTAATGGTTCGGAAATAAACAATCGCAACCTTTCGGCAATATCCGTTTTGGTTCGGAAATAATCATTGAAAACAAGATATCAAAAAAACAAACGGACAAACAAATTCTTGCACCATCTTGCTTTAAATATTTTTGAATTATATAAACCTCATTCATTCAAGTTTAAATAGTCTGCACTTATTTCAATTGACGTTATATATTCTGTTTTTTATGAATGTTGTTTTTATCGACTCTAAATAGTGATTTTTAATCTTTTACTTTTTATCGCAACCCAATTTTGAAGAGTAAAAATATTCCATATCTTCCGTGCATGTTTAAGACAATTTGCCAATTGAAACGACAGTTTCATCATAGTTTTGTATCTTGTCTAACCATTGTTTGAAAATCCCTCAAAATTTCATTTTATTATTAATTCATGTAAACCATCATAACAAATTTTAAAATGTCGGGCCAATTGAAAAGAAGCACAGATTAAAGGCTTATCCTCGCTGGTGTGAGCATTGCTTATCACATCCCGGCAAACACGGTCCGGCCCTCAGCCACGATGGTAGATCACACGACTGGAATACTTCTAGCGGTCTTTATTGCAGGTATGTTAAAAATATGTTCATATCATTACTCAATTCTGACAATAAATCTCTGTTAATAAGATTAGCTAAAAAAAATTAACCAACCCTTTTAAAATAAGAGACTTGAATATATAAACATCTTTGCTCGTTATTGTAGGTTTTATTTTCACTCGTTGTTACTTTACAAAACATTCAATGGTTTCTTCATCTTCTTACAAAAACAATATTACGATACGGATGAATTATATGAAAAGGTTTTTTTCTTAAACAAGTATGTATACTGATTACTCTTAATGATTTCTTCAAAATATTTACAAATGACAATCCTGTAAACTATCGTCCTATTTCCCTACTTAATACAATGGAAAAAGTGTTCGAACGGGCAGTATATAAACATTTTTTTAACCATCTTCGTGATGTAAACTTTCCTACCTCGTTTCAGTCACGCTTTCGGCCTGGTGACTCCACTGTTAATCAACTTACCTTCCTTTACTACACTTTCTGCAAGGCATTAGATGATGGCCTTGAAGTTCGAACAGTATTTTTTTTTTATAATAGCAAGACATTTGATAATGTTTGGCACAAGGGTTTCTTGTGAAGCTACAAGAAACAGGTGTCCATGGCAACTTACTATCGTGGTTACGCGATTATCTCAGTAATCGTTGGCAACGTGTAGTTCTCCCTTACTCCATGTCTAGTTGGGTCCAACTTGAGGCCGGTGTACCGCAAGGTTCTATTCTAGGTCCCCTTTTATTTCTGATATTCATAAATGATGTTGTTGTCAACATTGGAAGTAATGTTAGGCTATTTGCAGATGATACCAGTTTGTACATTTCGTTGATGAGCCCCTAAGGGGCAGTGAAATAATCCTGAGGGACATTGATAGCATAAGTACTTGGGCTGATAATGAGCTTGCAAAAACAATATTCAGCCTGCCCTCCATACTATTACAACGGTAGCCGTCGCTTGCAGGTACTCCACACGCGACTGCGTACTAGTTGTAGTGCCCTTAACTATCACATTTTTTGCAAAAACATAATAATTTCTGTTCTATGCGAATGTGGGGAAGTTGAAAGCAGCACTTACTTCCTCCTGCATTGTCCCTTGTACACGGATATTCGACAAATTTTAACTCGTTATATTTCTAGAATCACACGTGTTGACATTGATATCCTTCTCAATGGTGATCCCACCCTTAACTACGAGAGCAACTCCAAGATCTTCAGTATTGTTCATAACTTCTTACAAGACTCGAAACGCTTCTGATTATGCTATATTCCCAAACTTGACCTTTTCCACAAAACGGTGTATGTACCCAGCTATCACCAATCTAACTATCATCAAACTTACATATATTCTCACTCTGTCTACTTTTATTTTCATCCATGGTCTCTTCGTTCATGCTTTCTCTGTTTTTTTTTTCTTTTCTTTTTGTTGCCCAAATGATCTTTTTTCTACATAAATTCAAACGCACGCTTTCGTTCTCTAAGATACTAATCTGCATGTTTTCATAAATAACATATATACATGTAATTGAAATCGTTACTGTACCCATGTAATACATTCTCGTAGCGACACCCACTCTGGTGTGGAGAAGGCGTGTTACTGAACAACTGTAATTTATTATTTTAGCGTCACCCTACTCTGGTGCAGAGAAGGCGTGCTACTTTACAAATGTAACATTAATGTAGCGGCACCCCACTCTGGTGCGGAGAAGGCATGTTTCTGTACAAATGTATTTTTATTATTGAAGCAACACCCCACTCTGGTCACTGTACAAATGTAATTTATTATTGTAGCGGCACCACACTCTAGTGAGGAGAAGGCTTGGTACTGTACAGATAAAATATATGTTTGTAGGGCACCCACTCTAGTATGGAGAAGGATTGGTACTGTACAAATATAATATATGTTTGTAGCAACACCCCACTCTAGTGCGGAGAAGGCGTGTTTCTTTACAAATGTTATGAATTATTATAGCGGTACCCTACTCTAGTGCGGAGAAGGCGTGTTACTGTACAAATGTTATGTATTATTGTAGCGTTACCCCACTCTAGTGCGGAGAAGGCGTGTTACTGTACAAATGTTATGTATTATTGTAGCGGTACCCTACTCTAGTGCGGAGAAGGCGTGTTACTGTACAAATGTTATGTATTATTGTAGCGTTACCCCACTCTAGTGCGGAGAAGGCGTGTTACTGTACAAATGTTATGTATTATTGTAGCGTTACCCCACTCTAGTGCGGAGAAGGCGTGTTACTGTACAAATGTTATGTATTATTGTAGCGGTACCCTACTCTAGTGCGGAGAAGGCGTGTTACTGTACAAATGTTATGTATTATTGTAGCGTTACCCCACTCTAGTGCGGAGAAGGCGTGTTACTGTACAAATGTTATATATTATTGTAGCGTTACCCCACTCTAGTGCGGAGAAGGCGTGTTACTGTACAAATGTTATGTATTATTGTAGCCTTACCCTATTCTAGTGCGGAGAAGGCGTGTTACTGTACAAATTTTATGTATTATTGTAGCGTTACCCCACTCTAGTGTGGAGAAGGCGTGTTACTGTACACATGCTATGTATTATTGTAGCGGTACCCTACTCAAGTGCGGAGAAGGCGTGTTACTGGGACTCTACCTGGTACAATGTGTCCGTGCCTTCAGCTTCAAACAACTTGTGAGTATGCTTAACGAAATGTATTTAGTTTTTATCTTATAAGGAAAGAAAATACACTCTTGTCGGTTTTCGACTCTAGTATCTTTATTACTTGCTGATGAAGTTTTTGCCTAACCGTTGTCCTGCAGGGGATAGACGTTAACATGAAGTGTGTGCAGTAAGCCATGACTTGATCAAACTGTAAAGAGTTTTCAATGTGAAAATGATATTCGAACACAACTATACAAATTAAAAACAATCAAAAGAAATCCCGACCTCACTTCCGTATATAAATTGTTATAAACACTGTTAGACCTTAACAAGTATTAACAACGAGTGTGAAAGTTATAACAGTTATAAGTTAAAGTTTACTCATTAGTCATTACAACAAGTGTCACATACCAGGAATGAAAGAGAAACGTTTGTCTCGTGTTAATGTTGGTATCAATAACACTATTTGACTAACCCCAACATCGGAAGGCAACAATTTGCTTAAAATGAAGACTTAAAATAAACATACCTTTTCTTTTACTATTTTAAATGAAACAAAAGACAGTCTTTTCCGCTTAAAGAGCCCCGCCTTCGTGTTATTACCGGAGTTTGAAAAGATGAATAGCTCCATCAAACACTTCGACAAACCTGTTTTCAAAATAATGTTTTGACAGTGCTCCGTCAGACGGCCGATGTGTGAAAAGGTTTGTCGAAGTGTTTTAAGAAATTACAACCACAACCAAACTCTGCTGAAAGACCGAAGGCGGGGTTCCACAAGCTGTGTAGCCTGCGCTATGTTTCATTTTAAATGGTGAAGAAATAATGATTTGTTTGAAGTCTTCATTTGAAACAAAATGTTGCCCTCCGACGTAGCATTTATGATGAAATTTGTCACGTGGTTGGTGCAGTTACTGCATTTTTTTGCATATTGACAGCTGACTTGTGTAAAACAGTAGTTGTGTATGTTCTGAATAACTTTGCATGTTATGTTGTTAGGCTTTTTAAATAAAGATGATACATGTCTTGTTTTGTTCGAAACCACCTTTTAGTTTCTATCGGAAAAAGTAACAACCCGCTCCCCGAAGATATTGGGATGTCAATTAAATCAGCGTTGACACTGAATTCAACCTCAGCATATGCAAACAGTAGGCGTGGCTATATCCGCATGCGCTGTTAAAGCTTACTAAGCCTAATGGCATTTTTTGGTTTTGGTTTTATATTGGTTTCACGAACTCTGTATTTGCTATTACAGTTTCTAATAAAATGAAAACATTTTTTTATCGTTCGTTTTACGCATTGCCAACTTTGGAGCTTATCAGGGTAACGACGGTCTCTATCGATTTCTCCTCTCAGTGCAATAGTAGCGTTAAGATACGCTAGTTTAGCACTTATTTATCTACTGGACGCGATGTAAGATTAAGGCAGATAAGAAATACAGAATTTATTCAAAATGCCATTAAATCAACGTGTTGTTATGGAATAAAAGGGTATACCTGTCTTATTGTCAATACAACATTAATGACATTTTACTTGACTTGTATCTTTAAAGACCGGTACTAAATGATAACAACTGCACATAATATTTCATTTTAGCGGTTCCTATCCGACATTTCACTACTACTATTAGAAAAAATACCAAACTGTTTCAATATAGATGTGGAAACGGCCCCAATTAAATGACTTGATAAACGATCAATTATAGACTTCAACAAAAAGACACGGAATGTAATTTGTAAAAGGAGTAAGTTTATCACAGATGATTTGATATTTCAGTTCTTTATCAACTAACGTTCCCCCTACAGAACAGCTCTTCCTAATTATGGCTAAATCTAAAATCGTCCAAAACTGAAAGTTTCTATCGCAACTTATAATAAAAGGACGGGTCAACTTTATGATCCTCATGAAACGTTATGAAAACCTAGTGCACTCGATACTAAAATCTGCTGACAAAATTCTGTGTGAGACATTTCTTGCCTAATCAAAATAATTATATTTACGCTAAATTTATAAACAAGTTTGGTTGAGTGCAAAATGGTTGACCAAAATGTTTACCATGAAGAAAAAGAACTTAAGCAATACTAATGAACATGTTGACTCGATGTAGATATGTTAATTATTATCTTTGAATACCCTTATTTATTTTGTTTCATAGCCCATATGTATTCCAAAATTGCCAATGAAACTTGAAACATTAATATTTTATAAGAAAAGTGTTACGTTTTAACTTCTGTAAAAGTGTTGGGAATAATTTTTGCTATGTATATTACTTTCTGTTTTTTACACAAAAACAAAATATGACATTTCTTAACTACTAATGTAAATGAACGAGTATCATACACAATTTCAATTAAATAATAATGATAAAAGGGATAAAAAAATCCGAAATAGTTATGGAATATTTTTATTGCTATAAATGACAAACTTCGTTGCAAATGTCACACCCAGTGTCATAACCTTGCCGCTGGATTATTTCTATTCTGCTGTGAATACGCCGCGGGGTGGGCCATAAAACCATTATCGTACAGCTGAATACACAACTTCTGGGCATCGATTTTCTACAAATTTTACATAAATATTAAAAAAGGACCAAAAGATACTTAAAAATTCATTATTTCGAAAAGTGCATTTAAAAGAGGAAAAAAATCTGCATCGTAATCCGCTGGAAGCTAAGCGAACGGATGACTATAACAACTTTAAATAGCAAATCAATTTTTAGCTCCTTATTTCAATGTAACTTTTAACGACCAACAAAACCCCTAAATAGGACCAAAATGTAAACATCATACCATTAATACAAAACCATCGTCTTCAAGGGCAAGAATTATCCTAACATAAGTTGATCTGTTGAAATACTAAGTCTTGAGAACTGTTTAACCATATTTTCCCTTTATAACTCTATAGGCAATTTCGATTCAGCGGATTTCTCCAAAGTTGGTAATGAAAACCGAAACTGATTTTTGAACCTATCGATACGCCCTCAAGAAGCGGTTTCATCGGTTTATTCAATCCGAAAACTAGCCCACTTTGAAAAAAAACACAACATTGCAGTCAGTGTTCAAACACGTTTGTTAAAACACCATTTAGTTCAAACAGACCAAATGACCATCTGCGGTAACATTGTTTTGATGAATAAAAGAAAGAATGGCTACAAGCAGAAGCCCCATCATGCCGTTGAAGCTGAACACAAAACCATGCATTTGCTATTTCAAACATGGTGTAGGAATTGTTATTGGTCCAAGTTTCAAACAAAACTTTCGACACTGGTTCAAACCGCCGAAATTCTTGAAACCTAAACTGACACTTGTTTGATATCTACGAAAACGGCTTTAATCATGAAGAGCCATCTTCAGCTTTAAGTAACGATTCTTCACAAAACAAGAAACTAAACATTTAAAAAGTTGTAGCGCCCTTTGTTCTGAAAAGTGATAAAATAAATTTTAATACATACGTACAAACTTATATTACTTATTTACAGCACAGAGAGGGAGCCCCCACCTGCGCCGGCAGTCCTGCAGCGGGTGTGTGACGTCTCGACATCACGTGGTAACCTGACCGCCCGTTGCCGTGACAACAAGGGTGAGCCTATTTCCGGTGTGCACAACGACACAATCAGCTTTTTCGTGGCCACGTGTGACCCAGTTGACGGACTGCGCTGCGTCCCTTGGGTAGGAAAGAACGTCTCGTGTCCGGATTTCGAGATCCAATTCGGCTGCACGTGCAAGCCTTCTACCACAACATCGTCAACTATTGCTGTGACGTCGTCGTATTCGTCGATTCTGGGTGCGTTCTATGGGCTTAGTTATTATTTTCTAAACATTCGAAATGACCTTTGAATTCTCAACTTTATAGAATACTCTTAACATGTCTGTATATCTTTCAGGAACCGGAAGTAATGTCAGTGCTGGGAACCAGATTGGACCCGGTAACACGTCAGGCACGTCTGTCAGTACATCCGGAAACAGTGTGACGTCAGTGAATCATCCAAATGGAAACGGCGGGAACACGCAGGGAAATGGCGGGAACACGCAGGGAAATGGCGGGAACACACAGGGAAATGGCGGGAACACACCGAGTAGCACCCCTGTAGATCAAGGTCAAGGTTCAAACAAGAATGGAAGTGAAAACTTGCGTTGCGGACTCATGAGTATTGTGCTGATATTGTGTGTTTATGCTTTGTTGGGTTAAGTAATTCATTTGATAAAAATATATGAGGTTTAGCTTGATAATAACTGCGCTTAGTGTTTAAGATGATACTATATGTACAATGTATATACAAAATCCAAATATTGATGTGATTTAAACGTTAATTGAACCTCATCTCATGACAGCGATGAGCTTTATTTATAATAACACAAGTCAAAACATGTATATTGAGAGAAATGTCCTAGTAATAAAGTTTTCAAACAAAAGGATTTGTTTTTAATTATTTTTATTTTAAAATCGAGTAATTTATACCCGGCCTTTTCCGATTCTTGCCGAAATTGTTCCTGATAAAGGGTAACTGAATTTTGACCTAAATTGCTCTCAAGTGTCCACTTATTTAGCCTTTACTTATATCGAATATAAAAAAAATATATACCAACTAAACAACTCTCTTTTAAAATGAACCAAACTCGTGCTGTCTTATCATTAATGGGTTATTTAATCCTAAAAACTCATTGATTAAAAAAAATAATCCATAATTGTTTTGTTATCAAGACGTTGTTTATGAATACAGAGGCATTTCGGGGTTTTTATGCGATCTTGAATGCCCCAGGTCAAACTGGCGATCCGAATGGTGTCATAACGCGGTGCAGTTCGTGCAGAATAGATTCCATTGTTCACTGTAAAAGGCTTGAAAAATGTCAACAATTGAACAAGAAAGGAAACAACTTGTTTCAATCAATAATACATTTCCTACAACTTGAAGTGGGACCGTATTGCTTTGATTTACTTCCGTTCAAAGCGATAATTGTTCGATAGTTGACCAATAAATCTCACAAAGTATTTGTATAGCATTTCTGGGACACACTAGACTGGCAGATAAGTTCATGTATTCAGGTGTTACACCCATTTAACAAGCATGTCGCTAACAAGTTAACTCGCAGAATTTTGATAAAATACCATTTACGATAAAAATACGTTATTTCAACATGGTATGAATGCAACTCTTACTCGGAAGGATACTCACTTAAATTATATCACATTTTTCAGAACTAAATTTCCCGTTCAAATTTTATTATGAAGACGTGTTCAAGCGTAACAAAGGGTCCAAGGCAACCAGCATAAATTTTGATATTATTTTTTCGGTCCCCCTAAAAATGTTGGCTATTATTAGTATATAATGGTGCATTCACGTGAAGTATCGTAATATGTTAAATATTATCTTGAATGAGGGCTTTTTTTTTGGGGGGGGGAGGGGGCTAGGGCTTGGTTGGCCTTCCCTTACCGCCATTGTAAGATACATTATATCCGCTAGTATGTTTCATGCGCAAATTTCGTCATTTTAGGCAATCGGAAAATACTATTTTTTGGTCCCTATTATTTCTGACGAAAAAAAAACTGACAATGGTCTTTTATAAACTACAGTTTTAAGTATTGCACGTTAGGACACAGTCTGATTATAAATATAAATTAAGATACAAACCGCATTTTAAAATTCTGTTTTTTATTTCGAAAAATATTTTCCTCTCAATCGGGAGCTAATCCCTTTCAAATGACCCACTGCTTACCAAACATTAAAAGTCATCAGTGCGGTAAACTAGAAACAGAAAAGCAAGTTGTTTAATGGTGGGTGAACTATCTTAAGTACCACAACGGGCAGATTCCATTATATGCTAAAACAACACAGTTGTTAGACGTCAATATGGGTATCGATACACAAGACACTATCGGGTTATTAGCCTCAATTACTAATTCATGCGGGATTCGTCTACCTGGAATTACTTGTTCAAAAGAGAACATTGTGAATAGACTGGAATGATACGGAAATGGCCATTTTTATATATTAATTCATACATATTCTTATGTGTGAAGCTTTTTTCACGGATATTTAAGTGTGAAAAAGGAAGGTGGACACTTGAAATGTGTAATATTGATACCGATATTGAATTGTAAAAAGGCGGATACTTGAAATTTGTAAGATTGAAACGTATATTGAAATAAAAAAATAAATAAAGTGGATATGTGAAACACCCCTGGAAATATGAACAATGTAAAATATTTATACGGATATTGTAATCAGATATGTTGAATGTGAAATATGATAAATGTATATAAGTTTGAAATCGAAAGAAGTATGACATATACGTAGAGAAACAAATAAGCTTAACTTCCATCATGTTTCCCATCTACGCTGTACTTGCATTTATTTTTCTCTTCAGTAAATCTGGGTTTTGCTCCATTGGTAAGTTTTAAATACTTATTGTTCGATTTAAACATTGTAATCAGAGCAACAAATTTCATGTACGGTGTTCTTTACTAAGTCCATCATGAAATTGCGCCGTGACGTCTTGACCAGAGATTGATTCTTACCCGCGTCAGTCGCCATTATTACAATTAAATACATTCGCTTAATTTGTAACACATGAATAATGCCCTTTAAAGTTTTTGAATCTTGCATTGAAATCATATCCTTTTGCCTTGACATAGTTTTAAGCGTATTTAAAATTGTTATGATTAATTAATATGCAGATATTTTATAGTTCTTCTTAAATATTAGACGCGGTTTTCCCGTTTGTCAGCCTTTTTGAACCTCTCCTTTACGACACCGAGATTTTACGAGAACACCACGTGACTAGGCGCTCGACCAATAACCCAATCAACTTTCAGTTTACGGCGTTTAATAGGTATGGCAGATTTGAACTTTTATGTGAAATAAGCTATTTTAAAAATATATCGTTTAAGCTAATACCATAAGACTATACAATCATTGTTTAAATGAGATAGTAGTACTTAAAGAGCGAGAGAGCGACACTCGTTACAAAATGGCTCGTATCTAGTGACACTATAGTATACACGTATGTAGTCACTCATACACATTGTATACATGTCTGCTTAGATAAGCATTACTCGAACACAACAGTTTTTATATATGTTTTGTATTTAGACAATTCACCCCGATTCTACGCCACCAAAAAGGCATTCTCCACTCCGATCTAGCCGTAGAAACCGCGCGGGATTCCTTCAACTTTTCTGCTCCTCTCACATATTCCGGCTATGTTAAAGGTATGCTACTGTAGAATCAGTCTCTTATATTACGACACATCATACGCGCAGGTGTTAACTATTTAAGACTGTCGTCAAATGAATAATTTTCAATATGTTATACTCTGAGTGTTTGTTTGTAATAACGAGAGAGCATTTGTGTGAAATCACATTATATCTTTATCGTGTCTGTTTCAGAAACCAATGCACCCTTGTTCGTGATAATTTGTAGTTCCGGTCACTTTGAAGGTATCATTTTGGATCATAACGATACGTTTTACATCGAAAGAAGCGTCCACTATGCGAACAACACAGACTTCCACACGTTTATTTATAGAAAGTCTGACGTCATAAGAAATTCCTCGCAAAGTATGTGTGGGCATGCGCATATGCATCCGAATGAACGGCGCATGCACAAGTTTGAAAAAGAAGCTCAAGATGTCAGTTTAAATTCTTACGACCATTCAGAGAATGACTTTTCTGGAAACAAATACGGGATGTTTAAAAATCATTTGAATGGCGGTGGCACAATATATCAAAGAAATAAGCGAGCAGTAGATCCGACAAAGACAACATGCGAATTATACATGCAGGTATAAATAATGACATCAATATCAGCCATTAACTATTTGAGTTTAAATTGTTCACCATGGTCCAAGACCATTTAACGAAGCAAACATATAGCCAGCAAGGCATTAACGCGTGTCTCTTAATTTGAGACATTATGACATCTGATCCTTTTATGTTGATATTGCAAACATTTACCCGATAAGAACGCTTTCCGGAAGCGATTATCAGAAAGCGATTATATAATATTTATTTTAAAACGAGCTGTCTCACCTTTATCTAGCATTGGGTATCACGGGCAAAAACGAATAAAGACAATATATAACAATATTGTATTGTGTATCGCAACACGTTAGGCGACAGTATATAAGGTATACTATGATAGGACGTTTTTTTGGTGACCTGCTTCATGTCGAGTTCGATGTGTAAACACATTTCTGTCGAGATCGCAGGTCGAGAGAGAACAATTTTACTCACTGAACAAAAAGTGATTCAGGTCACTAAAAACGCGTCGTATAATATTCCATTTATTATATACCTTTCTATTTATTCTCTTTTTATTTTTCCGTTTCAATTCGATTTAAATTTACCGCTACCTGTCAAGTTTCCATATTTGGAATAGCTGGTGCGTATGTTACGTACCTTTGTGTATTGAAGTGAAGGGAAGCTACGCCAGCGAAACAAGTCAGCAGTAGCAGAATATACATTACTGAGCAAAATGATAAGACAATGTTTTATATATCAGCAAAGTAAATACATTGCGAACACGAAAACCAAAACTTAATGTCACAGCACAAAACCCCTAATATTTACGGTACTATTTTTACGAGTATAAACAAATCGTCTTTTGTAGTTTACATGTGAGGAGGCCATTTTAAATACATCATTACCTGCAGAAATGAGGAAAGTTCCTATGTCAATCGCTTTTACTTTCGATCATGCGAATTCGTCTTCTTTTTTGACGAGCTGCTCATGTTGGTGGTAATGTTACAATATACCATCTTCGAATTGTCAACAATATTTATGTGAAAACCTATAGAAACACGCTCAGTGGCCAAACGTTTAAACATCAACCCCGTTTTATGGCATAGGGTAAACGCCAAAGACATAGAACACAAAAACAAAAAATCACAACCAGCAACATGGAACAGCAGCACAAAAACTCACAAACAACACAGTGCATATATACTATATATAAAATAGGTATGTTTATTAAGCATTGTTAGATACCGCCTTGGAACGCGCAGTAAAATTTAAAAATGTAAAATTAAAATTGATATTTCACTGATAAATCTTTATAAACCACCGTAAAACATGTAATAAATGCCGATATTTGATAGCGTATCGCCATACGTATCGCGACAATATATACCGATATATGATAGCGTATCGCCATACGTATCGCGACAATACATACCGACATTTGATAGCGTATCGCCATACGTATCGCGACAATATATAACGACATTTGATAGCGTATCGCCATACGTATCGCGACAATATATACCGACATTTGATAGCGTGTCGCCATACGTATCGCGACATTATATAACGACATTTGATAGCGTGTCGCCACACGCATCGCGACAATATATAACGACATTTGATAGCGTATCACCATACGTATCGCGACAATATATAACGACATTTGATAGCGTATCACCATACGTATCGCGACAATATATAACGACATTTAATTGCGTGTCGCCATACGTATCGCGACAAAATATAACGACATTTGATAGCGTGTCACCATACGCATCGCGACAATATATAACGACATTTGATAGCGTATCACCATACGTATCGCGACAATATATAACGATATTTGAAAGCGTATGGCCATACTTATCGCGACAATATATGGCGGTTTGTGAAAGTGTACGCTCACCGTATCGCGCTATACCGTCTCAAATCAAAATTAGAAAATGCATGGCGGTTGATGTTTTGTTTATGGCTATATCATCACTATTTAACATTCTATTTTAAAAACCTGTTACCTAAATTCCAATGAAAATATCTATCTCAAGAACTAACCAAAACGGGCAAAACAAATATCATACAATACAAACTAAAACTTACAAAGACTATCGATATGATTGCCCTTGATAATTGATAAGAATCTTTTATATTCCATACCGCAATGCATCGGTGTATGAATGATAACGCACATCTTTACCTCTACCAGAGCTCACAAAGTGTTAATGCCTAAATCGGATGAAACTTGATCAGCAGGGAGCAACTGGGCTAATGCCCGCTTTACTTCATTCGCCGGGCCAATGCTCAACAAAAACACTTTGATTGATTTCAAGGTTGGCCTAATATAATACAAGCTCATTGTTTTCCCTTATCGCAGGCTGATCATCTCTTCTATCAGAAATATGGCAGCAACGTTGAGACCGTCATCGAGAAACTCACCGCGCATGTACAAGCACTTGACACGATCTTCAAGGCCGAAGGTATCCGATTTCCATTTTATTCCCTTAAAAGGAAAAAAAATTGTACTTACTTTGGTCAAGGCATTCGTGATGGCTGAGTACTTACTTTGGTCAAGGCGACTCGTCATCGCTTAAAACTTACTTTGGTCAAGGCGACTCGTCATGGCTGAGTACTAACTTTGGTCAAGACGACTCGTCATGGCTGAGTACTTACTTTGGTCAAGGCGACTTATCATGACTGAGTACTTACTTTGATCAAGGCGACTCGTCATGGCTGAGAACTTACTTTGGTCAATGCGACTCGTCATAAGTGAGAACTGAGGGGCACTGTTTATGCTTATGCGAATAAAAATGGAATTTCTTTCATAAAAAAACATCTTTACCATCTTTCCATTGCCGTTAATTGATCAGATGGTGAAGTTTTTCAGTATAGATAATTCACTACATTCACGGCAACTTTCAACGGCATTTCATGAATTTGTATTTACAGCATGTTTCTGCATATGATTTCACTCCAGATTTCGACCAATCGGGCGGGCCCGATAATATCGGATTTATTATAAAGAAAATCAAGGTCTGGACGGATCCAACTGCCACGGGGTATAAATACGACGGGAACTACGCCGTGGATTACTTTCTTGACCTGCATTCCGAGGATAATTACGACGCATATTGTCTTTCATACATGTTTACATATAGGTGAGTTTGTTTGACTTTTATCTTTTGCTTTTATTTAATTCGGACGGCTAGTCATCTCTGGCTTTTATTCCAGTTTTTACTCTTGACCAGCATTCCGATGACACATGCGTCGGGTATTATGTTTCATACATTGTTACAGATGATTCAGTTTTTAAACGACGCCTTATTCTTAAGTTTGAAACTGACGGCTAGTGCTTCTTGTTAAATGCGGGCATCATTTTCTTTTGACTGATCTCCCGTTTTCATATAGGCTAATTCTTTAATCTCTCTTTTGGTATCACCTCTTATTTGATATGTCTAACCTTATATTATGTATAGATCAATATAGAACTTTTGAAGAAGAGCGGTTGAAAGAAACAAACCCTTAATTTCGATAGTCTCTAACTATAAACATGAGTAAGTGGGCTTGTATGGGTTGGTGACATAATATTTTCACGCGAGTCACCTCAAGTTCGAGTTTTGTCTATAGCAATTCTAGCAATTTCAGGGCCTAGCCTTTGTCCATGACATTCCATAAGTTATAACAAAGTTCCTATTATTAGTATTTATACGAAAAAACTAGACCGAAATGTAACTAAGTAACATAAGTATCACATTGTATAACCACACTTACTTCCGTTGTTTCACAAACGTCTCGGACGGAGTTCTAGGTCTTGCCAGACTTCATCGCGGCACTCTGTTACATAAGTTCCTCATTTAATACCACGTTATTGTTTTTTAGAGACTTTTCTGATGGGGTTCTCGGACTTGCCTGGGTTGGCGACGTTAGTTCAAGGGGAGGAGTGTGCGAGAAGCATAATGCGAGTTCCTATTACAATGATATTGTGTTACTTTATTGTAGTATAGTTTATTGTGTTTATAAACTATTTATTGTCTTATTGATTTGATTACAAGTGTAATTTAACGACTGCTAACATAAGTTAATATACACGGGTTTTACTTGTAAAACAATGCAGCAATCATGCCCTATTTCACCAAGAAACAAAAAGGTTACTAGATTAAGGTAACTGTATCATCTGGAGTTTTTATTCTTGACAACGTGTGTAAAAATGCCTGAAAATCAAGTTCTAATCAGCAGAGTTACCATTGTTTACCATTACTGTTCTAATAGACATTTAACACCAAAATTCAAATTTGCCGTTTTTTGCCAAGACCCGGTATCAAATCGGCTATAGCTTTATTATTGATAAAAAAGAAGGGTTTAAAGTATGGCCAATTCAATGGCGTAATACATTAAACCATACCGGAAATGCATTTATTGGTCTTGTGACAAAATTGGCAAGCATCTGCTTTCGCGCATGACTTCGGATCACATTTTTCCAGCCATAACGGAAACATATTATTATACTTATTGCACTGACGTTACGTCTGCGTCAGTTACGTATCCTGATGTAACTGTATTATTAAAGGCTTTTAACATTACCTGTCCTTAAAATGTATTTTGCAGACATACCAGGGCAAAGGTCTTAGTTTAAACACTGGCATCGTTACAGTGCTTAATTATGGCACGGATGTTCCCTCTGCCGTTAGTTACGTTACGTTTGCTCACGAGGTCGGCCATAACTTTGGATCTAACGTAAGCTTGTACTATCTTACTTCAACATGAAATACGTCAAAGGTTTATTTTTTCAGACTTTGAAAATATATTGTCCACAGGTTGAGCATTAGAGAGGTTCAATTTGTTGGAATTGTGCAAATGTCAAATTAACTTAACAATTCTGATTAAATTGACTTTTACTCGACAAACATTAGACAGTTCAAATGCGATAAACAATTGGCTTACCTACATTGATTGACAGGGATTAGACTGTGTAGTTTGTACCATATTGATAAATCGCAGACATTATCATTCGTTAACACATCTACGTATACGTATCATGTGAACATGTAGATGGTTGCATAAATGTTCCATAAATGTTTCAGCATGACCCGGAAGGAGATGCCACGTGCTCACCAGGTGGTTCGGCCGGAAATTACATCATGTATGCGCGTGCAACTTCTGGCTTGTTGTTAAACAACGACGAATTTTCAAGCTGCAGTATTAGCCAGATCAATCCAGTGTTGGATTCGAAGGCAAGAGGAAGTGACGGGTGTTTCGTTCGTGAGTGACCTATATTGAATATACATATATTATTAATCAGAGTATTACCTTATGTGTATGGCAATTGAGTTATAACACGATTGAATTCGAAAATAGATTTGTAATTGATTACCATATTTCAGCATACAGCGGGGAGGTGTGTGGTAACAGAGTGGTTGAGGGAGACGAAGAATGCGATTGTGGTTGGGAAGAAGAATGTGTAGAGAGCTGCTGTAATCCTATGGTTTGTCTATGTTATTTCGATTCTATGACTTGTCCCTCATTGTTATCGTTCATTACAAGTATGTGTAGCATATTTTCGTTAATGTGTTTGTCTTTTGTACGGTGTGTGTTTATCGTTTAGTGTCTGTTGGGTCTTAGCCGTGTGTTTCTTCGTTGTGTATTAATTCATTGATTTAATTAGCTAACTAACGACCGTTGTAGATTCATGGTAAATTGATAGTTTCGATAATGACTTTCAGTAGTTAAGTACTTAAATACAACACGAAAAACATATCGCTTTGGTTAGTCGAGCGCCAGTTCCATGTATCAGTCTTTCAAATTATCCATAATATCATTACTTAAAACTACTGCGGCCACTTCTCACCAAAGCGAACCGGGTTCGATTCCCAGTCTGGGCGTATATAAGTTTGGTAAGCGGACATCAAACCCGACAAATGGGCTTTCACCGGGTATTAGCACGCTCTATTTTTTGTTAAAAATGACAGGCAAACCCTACCAAATTTACGATGGCCGTATTATGGGAACACCCATGGCGGGCGGGCGGCGGGCGGGCGGGCGGCTCCACAATGTTGTCCGCTCTCTAACTTACACATTTCTCATCCAATTTCCACCAAACTTCATGAAAGTGTTTGTTGGTGAAATATCTCGGTCAAGTTCGATAACCAGCCAAATCGCTTTAGGCACTCCAGAGTTATGGCCCCCTGAATTTGTCAAAATTGGCCATTTTAGGTTTGTCTACTCTCAAACTTGAACAGTTTTTATCCGAATTTCACCAAACTTGCTACTATAAATGTTTGTTGGTATATATTCTTGGCAAAGTTCTATAACCAGCCAGGCTCTTCAGGATTATGGCCCTTGAATTGGTCAAAATTTGCCATTTTTGCTTTGTCCACTGTCTAATTTGAACAGTTATCATCTGATCTTCACCAAACTTGCTGAAAATATTTGTTGGTAAAATAAATCGGTCAAGTATGATAATCAGCCAAATGTTAATGCCACATTGTGCCAAATCATTTGCTTCTTGAAAAGCTTGCTTCTCAAAGGGCCAATGTGACAGTAAGTTGTCTTAGAATCAAAGAAATTATTGATGGGCGTATTTTGTGAGTGTCACTCTTGTTAGACATTGTTAATATAGTATTATCTTATGTATTATTTTATTCAATATCATCTTGTTTTATCTTCAGATTGACCCTCTTCCTGACGGTACAGAAACACCTTGCACAAAAAAGTCATCTGCAGTTTGCAGGTATTGTATTCGCCTGTAAACCTTTATATGGCAAACGGTTTGTTACTGCACTCAATAACTGTGATCAATGATAAAAGAGTAAATATTTTTTGCTGTTTATGATTTATTTATAGGTCACTTTAGTTCCGAGCTGGTATAAATCGCAAACGATAAAAGATATTGAATCATGCATGAAATGATCTTTTGATGAAATATTTATCAGGTTATGATAGTTACTAGTATCAGATAGGAAAATTGAGACTCATTGAAACTGCTTGCTACACACTTCTATTAGCAAAAGACGTCTTTTTTATATTAAAGATCATTAACTTTAAATGCTATTATTCCAATTATACAATAAACTTTAGAAACAGGCCAACTAGAAGGAAAATAAAAAATAAACCCTGTTTAGAGACTCAACGCCAAGTTGGTCTTAATTTTTATTCAGAAATAGTTGGCTAGTACATACGGCCGTTACCTTTCTTCAATCTTCTTGTTTGCACAATGATCTGAAATGACATAAGACCATCTTGTAATTTAGGATATGACTCCATTTTACTCTTCAGTCCTAGCCAAGGTACGTGTTGTCAGGACGACTGCACGTTCGCTGGGAATTCACAGGTTTGCCGGGCAGAGTCTGGTTGTCAGGAAGAGGCCATGTGCTCGTATCCTTAAACCACACCATTTCCTTCTGTTCCATATACAAACAATCATTCTTAATAGTTTGGACACGATTTTATCGAAAAGGGTAACACACACTCTTTCAGTATGGAGAATATCAACGACCCATGTGTTTACATTCTTATACCCCCATCCCTATTTAGTTGCTGTCTTATTTTCTTATCATATAAACGTTCATATGTGTATATACATCATATATAGTGTAAACATCTCTCAACAATACAAAATAAACTCTGAAAATCACACTTCCCTGATCTTAACCCTAGTACCCGAATTAAAAAAGAATGCCATAAAATAAATTGTTAGTTGTATGTAGTAATTCATAATCAAATGATGCTCGTTTTGAGTCATCATTAAGGCTTTCCTTAACACTACCCAGTGGCTTATCAGCCGAGTGTCCTGAGTCCACACATAAACCAAACGCCACTGACTGTAGCACTGACTCAGATGTGCTTGTCTGCTATAACGGGGTAACAGCTATGAATAGGCTATTGATAATATATACCGATTCTACCTTTAATGAAGTCTTTGCATTTAATTAACGTTAATATTTAACATATTTTTATTTTGTTCATAATTCTCAAGTTTTTTCTTAATGACGATATAAATTATTCTATATGACGATAAACTATGTTCCGCGCAAAAATATTTAGGTAACAAAGTTTCGATTACCCATATTTAGAGTCACCATGTTATAACTATGTGACAGCAGGCTTAGGGTGACCATATTTAGGGTAACCAGGTTAAATTTGGTTTTAACACTTAAATTATATAATCGAACTAACCCAAAAGCTGAATACATAATGACCAATCAAAACATTTTTATTCATCTTTACCCAGTTAAATGAAATATTAACCTGTCTTATACAATAGCACGCTGTTGATTTTGTACTATTGCCGTTTTCTTAATTAGTGCTATGCAGTTAGGGGTATTACAATCTATCTTACACAGTTATAATCCATATTAAATACCACATCATTTTAAGGAGTGCACCGGCTCTGTATGTTTGGCACATGGACGGGAACCTTGCTACTGTACCGGAAGTGGATGGAAATACGAGAATCTGTGTCAAGTGTGCTGTTTGAACGGATCGGAATGCAAGTAAGAACTTTTGATACAAACAAAGCTGGTAAATAGCGGTACGTAAATATTTGCCATCTTCGCAAATCAACTGAACGTTGTATAAAAGAGGCATAGAAGTTGTAGCTAAATCATTTAACTGAATGAAAAACGTACCCATTTGATGTTGGGTTAACGTTGTTCCAACGTTGTACCACAACACTGGATTAACGTTGTTCCAACGTTGTACCCCAACACTGGATTAACGTTGTTCCAACGTTGTACCCCAATTAACGTTGTTCCAACGTTGTACCCCAACACTGGATTAACGTTGTTCCAACGTTGTACCCCAACACTGGATTAACGTTGTTCTAACGTTGTACCACAACACTGGATTAACGTTGTTCCAACGTTGTACCCCAACACTGGATTAACGTTGTTCCAACGTTGTACCACAACACTGGATTAACGTTGGGTTATGGTTGTATAAAAGAGGCATACAAGGTGTAGCTAAAGCATTTTACTGAATGAAAAAAAGTCATTTACGAGCGTCTAATTCGATCAAATATATTCGATTGTTCCATTTATTAGGTCTTCATACGAGTTGCCAGACATACCCGATGCGAAGGCATTGGCAGGAACCCCTTGTTACAACCTACAGGGATACTGTGATGTATTCAAGATATGTCGCGAGGTGAGTAGCAAATTTCAAACACAGATGTGGCGCCCCAATAAACGTTGATATGTTTGATAATACACTGGAAATTTCAAGGGCAAGATAAGAAGTCAAAAGGTTAACGGTGACATTGTTTAAAGGCACACAGACAAGAAACAAGAACAACCATACCGAAATACCACACAGTCATTATATTACTTTTATTAGAAAAAATGTTGCCTGGAAATTATTAACGTTCTATTAATTATGTATTTGTTGTCTTATGCTTTTGCTTTGTTTTTGTGTCATTAAACGAGATCCAAATGGTTGTTTGTCATGTGTGTCTGTTAGACTTTGATCATTGTGTCATTAAACGTGATCACGAATGAATTTAAATATCGATTAAAACAGTAGGGACAATAATACAATGAAAACTACAGTACAAATCCCAGTAGTCGAACATTCAAAAATATGCATGGTCAAGATGCACAAGGCAATGGTCCAAACGGCATTGTACAAGGGACAAACACAACACAAACATTAAACAAGGGACATACACACCACAAACATTAAACAAGGGACAAACACACCACAGACATTATACAAGGAACATACACACCACAAACATTTTACAAGGGACATACAGACCACAAACATTATACAAGGGACATACACACCACAAACATTATACAAGGGACAAACACACCACAAACATTAAATAAGGGACATACACACCACAAACATTATACAAGGGACAAACACTACACAAACATTATACAAGGGACATACACACCACAAACATTATACAAGGGACATACACACCACAAACATTATACAAGGGACAAACACACCACAAACATTAATCAAGGGACATACACACCACAAACATTATACAAGGGACAAACACACCACAAACATTAAACAAGGCACATACACACCACAAACATTAAAAAGGGACATACACATCACAAACATTATACAAGGGACAAACACACCACAAACATTAAACAAGGGACATACACACCACAAACATTAAACAAGGGACATTCACACCACAAACATTAAACAAGGGACATACACACCACAAACATTATACAAGGGACAAACACACCACAGACATTAAACAAGGGACATACACACCACAAACATTAAACAAGGGACATACACACCACAAACATTATACAAGGGACAAACACACCACAAACATTAAACAAGGGGCATACACACCACAAACATTAAGCAAGGGACATACACACCACAAACATTAAGCAAGGGACATACACACCAAAAACATTATACAAGGGACAAACATACCACAAACATTAAACAAGGGACATAAACACCACAAACAAACCACAAAGACATCAAAATAGCTTAACCGATACACGATGGGATTATGTAGGGTTGCCTAACCTTAACCCAAAACCATGTTTATCATAAACTCATATATTATGGCACTGGAAGTGAACATTATTTTTAATTAAAACTATATTGCCATTCAGGTTGACCCATCGGGGCCACTGAGTTCCTTAAAGAAGCTTTTCCTCTCGGATGAAGGGATTAACCAACTTAAGGAATTTCTCACCAAACATTGGTACATAGGTCTGGGCGCTGGACTTGGTCTGGTTATTGTTATTGTAAGTATGAGTAACCAGTTTGTACATTACTCAAGTGGTTTAAACGTTATTCAGCCTATTTCACAACTTAACATGTATATAATGTACTCTAAGCACATTTGTATCATTGACATAAATAAAGCACGCATTGACCACTTTGCATAATTCATTTATAATCGTAGGCACAATAAATATTCATCAAATTGTTTAAAGGCCTAGTTTAAGGAATGTTTGGCATGATAATCCCCTGCTGTGCATCTCCTGCTAATTGCACTGGTGTCACAGTAGGGGCCAATTTCCTGTGTATTTGTTTACTGGCTCAGGGCCATTTAAAATCCATTTCTATATTAAAACCTCCAAACTGCACAGCAGGATACTTAGATGGAGATCTGATAAAAGGGACCAAGGAAATTAGATAAAGATCAATACACAGAGGTTGTGTACTGTTCACAGATTGGGAGGGGGGGGGGGGGTCACTTATAGAAGGCTTAAACTGTGTCATTTAATATGATAAAGATATTTATACACCATACTGCAGATAATCATGTAATATATAGACATATATATTGATATATTGCAGATTATTTTGCATTTGCTGTTTTATCACGGAGCTTTTTTTGAATAACTGCAATTTTAAAGAAAATCTCACAAAAACCTCGCCTCTTGAAAAAAATTAAAGGCATTTTCACAAAATACGTTTCGTTTGGTTACGATAACTTTTCTGTTATTCCGAGTAAGAAAATGGTGCACATTTTAAATGCGACACATAAAGCAACAATTGTAACACAATAGTTGGATAAGCTGAATTATGTTATTTATCAGATAAGCCGTACTTACAGGGAAACATTAGTATCAGAGAAATCAATCTTTAATTTAAATTTAAAATAGTCTGCAGTATTTCAATCTATACTCGTTATTGTATACATATATAAACTCACCATCACCTTCCTGTTATCCCAAAACAGCTATTGGTAGTGAAGTTCTGCTCTAAATCTCACGGCCCCCCTGACACAAAGGCTGGTGATGGCATGGATTCGGATGAATACACATTGAACAACCGTCGTGAATCGACACTTCCTAGACATCGACAACACAACCGGGTCTCACCGAATATGATTGAGGCTCATATGTAGCTGACAAACAATGTTTTTTTTTAAGACAGAACATATCTTTATAACATATAAACGGCGCAGAATGGAATTACGTTTGCGGTAGATTAACATATAAGTAAACTCAAAACAACACCGCAGAACATACATGGATATGCGTGTATGACGCAGTTTTTGCTTGTTTATTTTAGCGTTATTCAACCGATTTGCCTCCATTTTAAAATCACATCTTTCAAAATATCTTTAATATGGGTATAGAACACCCGAAACTGCATGGGTGTCTCCGACCAACTTAGAAAGACTGTTCGATGTTCTCCGATTGACTATCGAAATATTTTTTCCAAATTCAGAATTCAAATGTTGCCAACAGGATAAGGAATATATGTTGACTATACATTACTGAAAGTGATGAACATCAATGAAATCATTTCAGTTCGTGTTAGTAAAACGTTCAAATACCATATATTTATAACTTTTCATCCAGTGTAAATACATACTTGGTAGAAGTGATTTAAATTTTCTAGTCTCTCCGCTAAAATATAGACCAAATCATAACATGCTGTGCGTTTAAACACCGTGTTTTTTACACGACAGTTCATTGGTCAAAATCAATCTTTTACGGCTACATCGATACAAGAAGAACAAGGGCTAAAGATCAAGACTGAATGAATAACCATCGTGAATCGACACTTTCTAAGAAATTGACACCAAAACCAGGTCTCCCCAGATATGCAGTAAGCGTATATGTAATAAAATAAACTCAATCATTCCTGCACAAAATATGAGGACAACTCGAGGGTTCATCGCTAACTGACGGACTCCATATAAACTCGAACCCTACACTGAACAACCTAATGGAAACTACAAATCTGGCTGTTACGAAAGCCTAATTATGGTTACAGTACTTACTCATCTTTTCACTGTTTTATGTATTTATTTCTAAACGATTTTTCTAAGTGCCTTAACATATTTATGCAAGGATGAAAACAATTAGAGTCACTCTGAGATGCAATGTATTTACCGTGTATTTTTTTTGACAAAGTATGTACACGAACAGTATGACAGTGATATATGCCAGTGATATTATAGGAATGTGATATTAAAATTGGTTGACAGTAGTCAGATGTTGTATTAAAATGAATGTGCATGCTTTGGTATGGTTGTGACACATGCATGTGATATTATACGAATGTGGTATTAAAATTATGCGATATAACCCGAAGACACTGTATACATATATTTAAAAGTCTGGGATAGATATATGCATTTTATATTACATGAATGTGATGTTAAATTTGTGGGAAAATTGTTGGATATTATCCAGGTGTGATATTAAGAGAATGTGATATAGTGTTTTCATGCTATAGCATGAAAGTGACTTATGCATGTAATATTAAATTGAAATGAGTTATGCTTGTAATATTATGCGAATGTAATATTTAAAATGTGCGATAAAATCTAAAAAAAATATGAGACTGTGATCTGGTAAGTACGTGCTATAATTTGGGTGTGATATATGCATGTAATTTTATCATGGTTGTGATATAACAATGGGTGATACATTAAAGGGTGTGATAATTAAAGGGTGTGATATTTGAAGGCTGTGATCTTATATAATTTGCATGCTAATTGTATTAAAACTGTATATTGCCGGGTTATTATGATAATGATAGAGTATTTACATGGCATACTGTTGATGGAATATGATGTTGATATTATATTATACAAATAAGGAAATTTAAGAGCGTGATATTTTCGAAAGGCGATTCTTGAACATTGTGATACCATAAAGTGTAATATCATGTTGATATATTATTTTGTTATAACTCAATTACATTGACAATGCTAAATGCACGTATAGGGTAACGGTATATATCAGTACTGTCAAACTTTCTTGTCCCCCAGCGGGGTGACTCTACCAGTACGGAAATACACGGAGATAACCGATGTCCGTGCGCATACATTCAATATAAAGTCAACATTAACAAAGTGAGGTTTTATAGGAACTTGGGAATATCAACAAGATGTAAATCCTAAATGCCTTAAACTTGCGGTTAATCGCAAGCTGAAAAATTTATTCTTCACATCGTGGTACTCCCTTATTACAAATGCTAGCAACAGTCAATTTTATAAAATCTTCAAAACGTCATTTGGCTATGAAGAGTATCTTCATTCAACACCAAAATCATTATCATATCCATTTATCAAGTTTAGAACAACAAACCGTAGACTACCAATAGAAACGGGCAATTGGAATAGAATACCAGTCAATGAAAGGAAATGCCAAACATGTAACAAACTAGGGGATGAATTCCATTTTTTATTCGAGTGTGACATTTTTGATATCGAGCGTAAGCAGCATATAAAACCATATTTTAACAGACATCCAAACATATATAAACTTGAACAGTTGGTAAACACAACTAATAAAACGGAATTTTTGATTATGTGTACAATGGCATTTGCTATTCTTAAACAAATTCGTTAAAACATTACTGTTCTTATTTACATATTTTTGCATATATTAGTTGACTCTCCCATTGCAATTTACCCATTTTATAACCTGTAAACTATAACACTGTTTGAATCCAATCCTCCATGTGTACTATTTATTCTGTTAAACGGGACTATCTGGTCTTTAAATATTTGATACACTTGAATGTATGTTATGTATTTGAATACTCAATTTGAGCCTCTGAATTGTATTGTCTTTATCAATTGCCTCAATTCTTTCATGTGTTCGAATTTGAGTGAAGAAATGTGTTGACTTGACTAGACTCATACACATTCGTCTATATAACATTTCCGCTATCACTTCCTGTAGCGACTTCGTAAGCGATTTTATAAAATAAATAAACACAAATTTCATTATTTCAATCAAAATAAGTCATTGAATGGTGTGTTAAACTATCAAGAGAAAGATGAAAACAATGTAATATTTGCATTTTTTTGCAATTGTTAATGATTTTTATAGAAAAAATAAACTTGGACGCATATCTAACTACCAAAAATATTCGTACGACATACTTTGTGTCCTGGTTATGTTGACTCTTGAAAAAGCAACAAAACGTTCCTTTTTCATATTTGCATTAATTAAGGTTTATATTTCATCATTTTAAACATATGTTCATAACTTCAAAATGACTGGTTTTAGAAAATTTGCGGTGCCAAAAAGAACCTGTGAACCTTTCCCCAACAAAATTTATTTATTGTTGCAACAATGTTTTTACTATTCTGCAGGTTCTGCCCGTTATTTTGACGTATCTTGAAAAAGAAGGATATTTGTGCTGCAAGGTCGAGCCGGACACGGATGATGATTGGTCGGATGAAGAACAGCCGCGCACCAGTAATCACCTATCAATTTATCGCGGACAGAAAGATGAGCAAATCTCAGCCAATCACAGGCAAGAGTTTTACAACTTAAACGCTCGGTGTGACAAGAAACACAGCAATGTTCCAAATAAAGAAAATGAAATCTGCCCACCAACTAGAAGAAAGAGCTTGTACTTCATATTTCCAAAAGCATTTAGTGGAAATGAACCTTTAGAAAAATCTGATTTTCAACCTACAGCAATACCTTCAACCAGTTTCCAATCGTCAAGCAAAGTAGGTCCATTCGTTCCAAACCACGAACCGCAGGCAACCCTAAAATTCTTGCCAAACGAAAGAAGTTCAGCGGTTGAAAACATTGCAGTTGTCAAACCATTTTCTGATTCAACCATCGACATGTCCGAAAATGAGACCAGTACAGAAACAGTGCGACAAGTTCCAAACAGTTATGTCCGAAGAAGCAGTTCTCTATGCGGATCAACTCGAAGTGGTTTCATTCATTGGTTTGGTACTAGGTCACGAAGTTGTGATCGAAAAATACCTGATACACATTCATCGCGAAGAAGTGCAGATTTTGTCAGGTCATGTTCGCCAACGCAAGAAAACCGGACAAGGAAAGTCAACGTGAAAACGGTTGTTGTTTATACCAAACGAGGAAAAGTCCACTAGCAGACACACTAACTCAGGGGCAAACTAAAACGAAACAATGGAAACTTCAGAAACTAGCCCAATACGTTTAAATCTAACCAAAGACGAAGATATGCCCAAACATCAATAAGAGACCACGCTAGTAAATAACAACATAACGCACCTAGGCCAAAACACCAAACAACAGAAGCGACACAATACAGCAACAGCAACATAACACCGCAAATCGTCATTGCGAATGTTTAGATAACCGTCTTGTTGCGATTTAATGTATCATTCGCAATCGCACGAATGTAGATAGCTTTTTTATGTAATAATTCATATTTCGTGTTGACTAGTATCTTTGCTTGAAAAACACGTATCCATTTTAATTAGGTACTAAGTATAATCTAAGTGCTACTGACAACATTTAAAGTGAGTCCTATTTTGGTTATGTATAAGAGTTTGCTAAAAAGCCATCTCATTTAATACCATTATAGAACCTTATGTACGTAACGTTATGTTTTTCTAGACTAATATATCTTAAAAAAACACATTTGATTAAAAAATATAGTTATCAAACATTGTTTGGATTCTAATACTTGTACATGATATATTTTGACAGATAAGTTATGAATCGAATAATAATTTGGGTGGTGAATCTGTTTTAAAGGCTTAATTATCTACAAATCATTTTTCTTACAATAACTGTTATTTTAATTCATAATTAAAGGGACACAGTAAATGTGGATGCAAAACATTTCAATGCATTATTTTGTTTAACTCATTTTACTTTGATAATCAAAAGTAAACCAAAACAACAACATATCACTGTGCACAGATAAAAACATAATAAATTCAATACATAACTACCAAAACCCCCAGTTAAAAAACGCCAAAATAACGATTATATGTTTTTTTTCTATACACAAATCATACCTTGTTTGTTTTTGTTTTGATCATTAAAGTCAAATAAGATAAACATTAAAGTTACATTAATATAAAAAAAATTGCATCGACCAATAGTTCGCCCCTTTAAAGGTATACAGTCTAAATAGATACAACAAAGAAACGCATTAATTAACATTAACGTATTTCGACCACGTTTCAGCCAGTCAGTTCGATTTGTACTTTTTACATTTATTTTGCAAGAATCTGTACAATGCTTCAAATGTAAAAGCAAAATAACGTGAACGATAGTGTTAACGTAGACACATCTGAAGCGAAAATGTGTGAAAACATATAACTATTCCACTTGTCCTTGTTTCTCTCTTAAGAAACCATATAGTTCCTAACTGACCTTTGCGTACACTTAGCTTATCGACTGTGGTCATCCCGCAATCGGATTTGTATAATTGGGAAATAATAATAAAAAAGTAAAAACACTCATGGTATTCATAAATAATCTATCTACATATGAAGTGTAACCGAACCATCTTCTTTAACGAGTGGTGGTGGCCGCGCGTGCGGTTACATGAACATTCAGGTTCGACACAGGGCAAAGGCAGGGAGGTTGGGAGTGAAAAACGACTATACAATACAATCTATTCAAGTTTAAGTCATTCAAAAGGCAAAAATAATGTGTTTTATCAAGGTTTACGTTATAAATAGGAAAAACTACACGTGTCTTAGCCGCTCAGTCCTCAGCCATTTTTTCTTTTTACATCTCGGGTAAATAATTTGAACTTTCTCGTACTAAAAAGGCGCGTAATTTACCACGACCAAATCGCGATGGATTCAGTGTGACATTGATATTTAGGCAAAACTTAAAATAACAGAAATAAAAAAATCCCGATCTTCCTAATCTAATTCGTGTTAAGGGTGAATTTGGAAACAATTAATTATGCTGAGGCCTAACACTTGAGGATGTTTTTATATTACAAATAATCTATTAACATCAGTAAATTATCAACAGCTTAAACCTTTATTTCATTCGTACGTGACGCATGCGTGAGCTATTTGGGGAAACACTTGTACAGTTGAGTAGTCAGTGAGATTTTGCCCTATAAAGCGGACAGCATACATACTCTTGATAGCGTTAACAGTGTTTATGCTACAATGAGGAAGAGATATGGGATATTTAACAAACGTTTGTTAAACATGGATCTTTTCCACTGAGAGGTAAGCTTTTAAAACATAACCGTAAAAAGTTATATGAAAATAATGAATAAGTTTTCTGTAACTTAAGTTACCATTTTATGTAAATCATAATAGCCATGTGTCATTTAATGAACAGGAAATATGCACTTTTGAAACATACAAAATGGCGGATAAGTGAACAGAGCTTACACTTAAATGTTATCTAATTGACCTCGCAAAGACCGCTTATAGCTTTTTTGAGCTTGATTTGTCGTTAAGAATAAAACACTACGCTGATGAAAGTTAAACATAACTTTGATGATTCATTGTTATTTGTAATTTTAATCAATTAGAAATAAGATACAAGTCGTCAAATTGATATGCACCATATTGAAATACATTCTTTATTTAGTTTTGAGGTTTAACATAAGCATGCATAATACATATATATCAGTTGTAACATGTGAAGGTGTAATACGATGTTGAGCAACTTTTACGAAAGATTTGTTTTATCAAATTTCGAATACAATTTTTTTTTCTTCTGGAATTGTCTTTATACGAAATGAATATGTTTTGTGTTAAAGTTGACCATGTAAAGGCGGTGACCTAAGCATTTATTGATATTTCGGCTTGTAATTGAAGTTGAATAATCCTGCGTAATTCATTCATTTTTATTTGTTTTACTTTGTAAGTGAATCATCATGGATGTTCGTCTAGCATTCAACGGAAAAGCTGGGAAGCTCAACGAACGTGTATTTAAAAAGTTGAAAGCAATATGCCAGCCTGTCATAGCAGGACAAGACAACACAAGAAAAGGCAATGCAAGAACTCTTGTTTGTAAGTATACATAGTAAGGTTAAGAGACGTATTAAATAAAAAGTTACTAACGCATGAAGTAGGAAAACCTAGCCACGCATTAAATAGAAAAGGTATCCGATGTATTAAAACACACACAAGGTTATCCACGCAGTAGATAGACAAAGTTATCCATGCATTAAATAGGAAAAGTAACCCATATAATAAGACATATACACAGTTTCCTACGCATTAAGTAGACAACGTTACACATGCATTAATTATACAAAGTTTTCCACGTATTAAGGAGACAACGTTACACATGCATTAATTATACAAAGTTACCCACGTATTAAGTAGACAACGTTACACATGCATTAATTATACAAAGTTTCCCACGTATTAAGGAGACAACGTTACACATGCATTAATTATACAAAGTTACCCACGTATTAAGGAGACAACGTTACACATGCATTAATTATACAAAGTTTCCCACGTATTAAGGAGACAACGTTACACATGCATTAACTGTTAATGACAGTGAACTTGTAATTATTAGCCTTTTACATTATATTAGTATACATTGCATCAATTTGTTTTAACCTTATCTAAGGTAAAGTCTACTTACAGTTTTAAATAAGTATATATTGTCGTTTATTGCCATTTGTTTCTGTACAGCACAGGGTGATGTCCCTTTGTACGACACGCGTCTTGTTATACGCACGGTGGAAAAACCTTGGGCGGGTGATCTCTCTGATGAAGAGATAGAGGTATTGAAATTGATTGGTATAATGCAATGGTATAGTTAGACCGTATTCCGGCGTTAGCAAGCCGCTTCTCAGCTAAAAACTGTTACCGAGCATAGTACGAGTTTAACACTGTATCCCGTGCGATTAAAGCGATCTACCTGTAATAGTAGTTTACATGTGTTTGTATTAAAACATTATTTAGATATATGAATATATATTTGTCAACAATGGTGATGTATCCGTGTATTTCAGAATGACCTAGAACAAAGAATTCTACATTATGCAATTGTTCCCCAAGTGGCGTACTACAGAAATGAACAGTAATATGTTATTAAATTTGATAGTTTGCATTGGAAAGTGCCTAGAAGATCAAACAAATCTAGCCAGTATTAATTGTATATTTAGAAGGGCATTCAAAAAGTACTTAGACATTGAATATTTAATTGAGGATAATATTTATAGTTAAGAATTCTCACAGAAATTGTCTAACTACCTATCTTCATGTGTACACTTTCTATTCTAAAATATGTGAGCAATAGCAATGCGGAGCACCCAAGTAACGTCAAATGACTTTGTTTATTATTTGCGGAACAGAATTTCATTTTGCTGATACAAAAATCACGAAATAACAATCTTACCATCGTGTGTGAACGTGAAATGATTTTATAATGGTAAACGTACCTAGTATGTTTTATAAATCACTTTGGAAATGTTGACATACTTTAATACATCAGTAAGCGACTCTGTGAAGAATTAACATTTCAGAAAGTATCGACAATCCAGGCATTAACGTAAGGGAATTCTTTATGATTTGTTGACGAAAAATGTAACCAAATACCATATCTATCTGTAACTTAATATCCCTTTGTTAGAACTGTTAGCTTCGTCTCACCATACTTCCGTTGGGGCAGCCTGGAGGAAGTAATACAGAAAGAAGCGGCAAAAACATCCGAGAACACGACGGAAAAACCAGCGGTGGAAATCACGGAAAACGCAACGCAAAAACCACAAAATTTAGGATGGAAAGAAAAGTTAAGAGTACTTTATCAAATATGCTGCGCCATTGCATATCTTCACGAGCCGCCAAACTGTGATAGGTAAGTGAAGCTTGCACACCTGTTGCAATATCTCTAAAATCAACAGCGTGTTTGTATTTTACGAACATAGAACTATCTAATTGTACTTAGACATGGAACTTTATATACTATTTATATACAATTTGCTATTATAAAACCTCTCTCGTATTCTGTAACTTAAATGTGTATTAAGCGAACAAAAAGTCAGCTTTAATCATATTCCATAATTAATCATTCGAAGATGACTGCAAGCGAAATATATTTGTTTAGAAGCAGGGTAACATAATACTAAGAGATGAAACTTATTTATGGATTGCCCAATGCTAGTGCTTATGGGACTTGTCAGTTCTACTAAACAACAAAATAATTGTCTTCCGGGAGGGACGTTAAATGGGGGTCCCGTGTGACAGTGCTATACACTGGTGCACGTTAAAGAACCAGGTAGTTCTTACCAGTGTTACATTCCGTCTGTGCATTATGCTCTTGTCAGTATCGTCAGGTAATTTAAAATTGAGTAAATGTCCGCAAAGAACACTTACTATTTTCTTTTTCTTCAGGAAACCTGTGTCCCACGGCAACATAAGCATGAAAAGCATTCTTTTGGATGAGCGGAAGAACGCCCGATTGTTATATTTTGCACCTACATCGGACAAAGGAGGAGTTGGGGAGGAACAGTTTCAAGAGGACAAAAACAAAGATGTGCAAGCCTTCAAAGACAGTATGTTCTGCTTTGCTTAGGTGTTTGAGCAATTTTGTTGTATCTATTTTAACAGCGATACTCTATCTTTTATTTATTTGTGTTATTGTCATTGCCTTTAAAACATCAGTCACATGTTTTAAATTATCCTCTTTATATACTTTTGGTAATATTCAGTATTTCTTTATAGGCACACACTAAATGTTGATATCACAACATAATATATATATTTTAAATTTAACGCAGTATTATCAATTTATAGCCACGTGGCCACAATTCTCAAGTGAAAAAGCGCAAAAATATCGCTTATTTTTTATCCGACACAAATTATCTGTTTGTTTTTTGTTAAAAACATTGAAGTCAAAGGAATTAAAAATAATATTTTTTTTTTTTTGCATCAATGTATATTGTGTGCCATTAATTGATAGCATTAAAACAGCAGCTTCTCATTGGCTACTATTACTACCTAGATGTTAATAATAATAACATTCAGCCTTGATGCCACCGCCATCAGATTTAATTGATTTCCTGATAAGAAATATTCACTATTTGGTATATGTTGACGGTATTGTGTTTTTGATGTTGGTATTTATATATCTGTAAATGATGGGTTCGCCTTTCTTGAATGTGTGGGGCTTAATTTTGCAGTAGCATACGAGGTCTTTAAACATGGTAGAAAGAAGATAGCATCAGATATACAAAAGGTACGTATGAACTCCTTCCACTGTCTCATTTCTTCACTTTCGTTTGCTCATATGGACATAAAGTGAGAAATGGAAGAATATATGTTTTATACAAAACCGCGGACTGAGATTACGCTTATATTTTTAAAGTGGTTGTGTTAAAACCCCATTGAATTTCTTGACCCTTCAAAGACGGCAACCCTTATTTAAAACCCCCCATAATTTTATGCATTGTTTTTCATGCATTTAATATTTATTTTTTCGAAGTTGCTTTGTTTTGTTGTACGTCTCTGTTTTAGGCTTCTATCAGGCCTTAACTATTTTATTTTTAACAAGCCAATACCATTTACTTTCCTACTGGCATTGTCCCCGAGGATTTCGCCTAACAAGCCAATCATGATTATTTAGCTTTCTATCGGTTTCTCTTTAATTGTTTTATTAACAAGGTTCCTTTGAATGGCAATCGCATAAAACGTTTTCTTTGACCTTTTCAGTCTGTAACGATGGAAGAAATCAAAACAACACTGATGGTAAGAATATGTCTCACATAAAAATATGATATTCATTAATGTTTGATATCAATCGTTTACATAGTCCGAGAGCCCTTGGCTGTGACATGCCCGTTTTGTGGCATCTTTTTTACCATAATTGTATAATTAGTATGTAAAAAATTAGCAATAATTATGTTCCAAATCCCAATCATTAGTTCAATAAACTCTTATAAAAGCATTACACACTGAACAAATTCTACAAAAGTCTGTGCTATTTTGAAATCAAATTTTAATCAAGTCAAGAACTTTATTGGCAAATCGCGTTTGATATTGGGAAAAACTAGTTCGAATCATAATCATAATAAGGCTCAACTACTATGATAACATTGAAGTAAAAGGCACAATAAGTTACTAGAATTCGAAGCCTGTCGATAACTGTTACGACGTTCTTTTGAAAATCAGTGTAGTAACAAATGAAGAAATTACTGTATCATTTTTCAGTCGTTACTAAGACAAAGTGACATCAAATGGTGGACTGCATCGTCAAACATGAACACAACGAAAATCAAATGTGATATTTGCTGCGTGAATAAACCCGGTATGGTTAAATTTTCAAGTTTAATTACAATGGACGTGTTTTAAAGCTTTACGTGGACACAAACCTTTTAAATTGCATTATGTAATTGTTGTTCAGGGAAAAATTAATTATTTTGTTTTCATGGATTGTTTAGTGGTCTTTGTGGCAATTCAATAAAACATAAATCATATTGACGTTTATTCATTGATAACTTTGACTGTTGTTAAATGATTTGAAAGGCGTTTTAAATAACTTTTTATTATGCACCAGCTTATATAAATACAAATACATCGTAAGAGACAATAATGTTGAATTGAGTTCAAATGACACATCCTTGTGATTTGAAATATGTTACATGGATTGTTATCCCCCCTCCCCAATAAACCTAAATTGGAAACCCCAATTCTGCGTTTCAGATAGTAATAAACGATTCTGGGTATGCGTTCCAAATAATGCCAATTCCGTGCCTACTGTTTAACGCCCTCTTTAGTCCCGAATTCATAAAAACCCTCATTAATATCTACTGACAGTAGTAACCTTTCCGAGAAAGAAACAATATGTCGTTGATTGCTGCAACTGTGACGCACGTAAGAGACTATTTATGTTAGCTCCCTTGTACAAAGGCTTGAAACACCTCCCGATGTAATAGTTGTGTGTGAGAATATCGAACACATGTTAATATTTATATTGTTGAACTATTGATTTCAGAAATGTTTTACAAAAAGCTTCAACACGATCAATCATGTGTAACCAAAATCCAGATGTGCGTTGGTTGTTTGTGGAACTGGCGATACAATCCTGTCAAGTGCCACAGCTGTGATCAAGGGAAAATACAGTCTCCAGTCGGTGAGTGATTGTCAGAGAGCAAACATATGTAAATTAAACATTGTTAAGCATGTGGGAAACACTGAAAAAACAAGACCATTAGCTGTCAATGGATCTAGTGATATAATTATGTCAAGTTTAAAAATAAACATTTAAAAAGATGCAAAAGTTTACACTAGTTTAATGCATAGTGTGGCGGAAATATTGTGGCGGAAATATTATATAGAACATATTGTACAGGAAATATTCTATAAAAAATATTGTACAGGAAATATTGTACAGGAAATATTGTACAGGAAATATTATATAGAAAATATTGTACAGGAAATATTGTACAGGAAATATTGTATAGGAAATAGTATACAGGAAATATTGTACAGGAAATATTATATAGAAAAAAGTATATTTACTAAAATAGTATATAGGAAAATAGTGTAAATTAACAAGTATGCTAAAGAATGCTTTAACATGTTTGATAAATTTATGTTTAAAAATGGATGAGTAAGCATGTTTTAGAACAGATTTAGTGTCTCCTTCACATACTCTTTTATTGTAGGAAATAGTTATCGAAACCTGCATTTTGTTTCGATGCATCAATATTAAGTTCATGCATATTAGTGAAATCATGATAATTGCTTTTTTTATAAACTTATCCTAACCCTACTCCGGCTTGAGTGAAATTTTAATATTGATAATTTTAATTCTGGTTCGAGTAGAACTACTTACTAAGTTTCGATGAAAGTAGGACTAATTTATGGTGCTGCATCAATGGCAAGAGTTATTTGTAGTAAATTTCAGACAGCGATTACTTCCCTTCAGGGAAAGCCTCTCCGCAGGGTGTGTCGTCGAACGAAAGTATCCCAAACGAGAAAACAAATGCATGAATACAAAGGAAATTAGTTAGATTCACTGCAGGATCGTAGTTTACTTGTGGCCATATAACAGCATTTATTCACTAGTGAGTGCATCAGTATGACAATATGTTAAATTGACCATTCCCGAAATTAATATATGATACAATACGATACTGAAATCAACAATTGTCTTAAATCTGTTAACAAAGAAATGAACTATACTTCTTTTAGCCTTTCTTTACGTGTTAATGACATTGAAATGGACTTGATCATTTTTGGAAGCTAGTAAGTCAGAACAATAATAAAAAAAACGCATCTATCCGGTAAGTGACATCTTTGAAACAAAATAATATCAACAGTGAAACAATCCTATGTTTTTCTCTATGGCTATTTTAGGTGATAGCTGGGGCGCTATTCTCATCGCAGGCACAGATGACAAACATGACGTTACACAACATTTTGAAGACGATATAGGAAAGATGAAAGATACACTTATTACAGAAGCGACTTTAATGGGTGTATGGTATGTAGCTTTCTTTTCATACTTTTTATCGAAAGGCATTTCAGTTGAATAAGCGCGTATTAGTGTATTTATTTATGTCATTATCATTGTCGATGTCGCTTGCTCCTTTGGAGTACATTCATTAAAAGTGTAGTCACCCACGCCATTGTTTTACATGAAACTATGTTTCTATTCCAGGAACAATGTTTTTACAGTGAAGACGTCTACAACCACGCACAGTGAACAATTGGAGAAGGCGTTCAGCAATATTGATACTCCTGAGATCAACACCCTCGTATTAGTCTATTCAGGTCATCATGGGGAAGAAGGATTCAGAATAGATTCTGACTTGTTGACGGACGATGCACTTGAAAATAAAATCAATGGCCTTAAACATGTAAAGAAAGTAATTTTATTTCTTGATTGCTGTTTTCCAAAGAAGCTGAATTTGGGAGACAAAACTGTGTTGCAGTTTAATGCAGTGAAACGTGAACAAAAAGCGTCCAGTGGAAGAACAGGTAGCCAATTCATAAATGAAATTGTCGATGCATTGACAAAATCCTGGAAATGCGGGTGCTGCCAGAATTCACCTATCATCAGACATTTCGACCTGCAGGAATATTTGTCACGGCACGCAAATTCTGATTCAACAGAACCGTCACATCAAACATACACAGCAGGGGAAATTGACGTCATTCTTACGTTTAGAGCGGTTGATTCCGGATGGCTGACTGCGTTGGAAAAATCCCTAGAAAGCGACCCAATACAAGGTAAATCAATGTTGTCGAGTACGATCTCATATATGTAATCACAGTGTAAATTAATGTAAAGAGAAATGTACAGCCTAAGAAACTTGAAGCCGTCTCCATAAAAAAATCCACCAATATTCGACCGGAACAGAACGTTATGAACAGAACGAAATCAAACGGTTATCTGAGAGACCCAAACACGCTCACAAAGATACATAAAATTAAAATTTCACAAAGACCTTCATAATATTAGACATAATGAGTTTTCCAGGCTTGCACACTTTGTCTTGCATGAAATGCATTCATACTATTCAAGCAGATTGACTATCCAGATATGAAACCGTCTCAACAAAATAACATAATCGCTGTTAATTAACAACATTTAGAATAAAAGAAACATCAGCATGCATTGAATTAACTGAGCATTGAAATGTACTTTAGTTTTTCACTAACGAATAATTTCCAGTGAATCATTTACATAATTCAACCACCACAAGTAGAAATGCGGCTAATGGTAAATATGGGATAGACATACGATACGACTGCATAAGGAGTCCTTTGAATAAGTTAACCCTCAGATAGGGGTTATGAATAATTTGCGTCTGTCTGGTCGCATACCGAACATTTGAATCCAATGTAGTATCAACAGTATTGCGCATATAGTCGTGAAACATTCTAGATATTTTAGCCAACATGGGCTGTTGTGTAACTGCCTATTCCGTCACGTTTAAACCATATGCTAACAAGATTTACGGCTTTTGACTCAGTGTATCAAAGACTGTGTCAAATGCAGATACTTAAATATTTTATCTTCACCAATGCAACTATACAACATAGTGCTAATTTGATTACAGAAAAACGTGTCACAATTATCAAAATATATTATTTGATTACTTTCACGACAGTAACAGTTTCCTAAAGCGTGTATAAAAAATATTCCTCTACTTACATGGCTCATTGTTTCTTTTCAATTTTCAGAATTGAAAAAGGAACTGGTTAAACTATATAAAACAACAAGCACAGTTAGTATTCGGCTTGACATCGATGAGGCACTTGAAAAAATATATGAAGAGCCTAAACTTACATTTAAAAGAAATGGCAAAGACGAAGAGGACCATATATCTGAATTAAATAACATCTTTCTAAGCAAAGACGGCAAAATAGTTAACACAGTATTCGTCGTAGGCGAGCCTGGCTCAGGAAAGTCTTCGCTATGTAAGAAGATAATTCATGATTGGTGTAAAACAGAAGAGGGAAACTTCGGACAGTCAGGAACTGAATGGCACGACATATCAAGTCAGTTTGAATTTGTTTTTTTTCTAAGTCTCCGCGAGGCGAAGAATGAATGCAAAATTAAGAATATGATATTGAAAAATGTCATAGACCGGATGGGATTAGGACAAGAAAGCGTAGTACAAGATATATTGCTTGGAGACATTTTGAAATCAAACTCCTGTCTGCTACTTCTTGATGGTCTAGACGAATGGCAGCATCCGGAGCAATGCAATTGGAATGAAAGAATTCCCCATGTAGACACATCTTGGGAGAACTGTACCATACTCATCACCACAAGACCGTATAAATTGGCTGAGCTGAAAATAGGCAACTCGCAGATTGACAATCATGTGATGTTGAGAGGAGTTACGTACCCTATGAAGCTCGTTGAAAAAATTGTATCCAGATTGAATGAATTTAACGATACTAAAACACCCCTGGATCCGCTAAAATGCATACAGGGCATACAAGATGAAAACTTGTGGCATTTTAGTGAATGTCCAATTGTGCTAGCTCACATCGTTTGGCTATGGTACAAAAGAAAGCTTTCGGCAAATATGAAGCATTCCGATCTTTACGGAACGCTGTTGAAGGAGCGATGGTTAGAATATTGTGGGAAGAGCAGTTCATCTTCTAGATCAAAATTCAACGACGTGATATCCGCACTAAGCAAAATAGCCTTTAAAAAGTATTTTGCTGATGATGACATTAACACGATTGTGTTTGAAATAGATGAAGAGGATAAAACTACTTTCGAAAGTCAAAAAGCTGCATCGCTTGAATCTGGCATTCTATCTTGCTTCAATGTTCCAGGTGATCATCCACAGTACCATTTCCTGCACAAAACATTTCAAGAGTACCTAGCGGCGCTGTTCATATCAGAACAAATTGCAGAGAGCTGTCTGCATATCAAACATATATATGAGCACCATAGAAGAGAATCTGGACTAAGCTTGTCACAGATTTTTCTATTCCTTTGTGGTTTGAGTACAAAGGCTGCTGAAGATCTTTCAAAAACAATGAACGAATTGTTTACTCACTTTTGCGATAAAGAATGTTATTCCGAAGAGGACTCGTACAAACTCCAGGATATGATTTTGCAAGGTCAAATAGAGCTAGACAAGGACGATGACTCTGGAGGGAAATTGTGCCTGCAGCACATGAATCTTGGTAGGTTCTACAGACTTAAAGGAAACAAGGCAACCATCTTAGAACAATATATGACGAAAAACCAATCAAGCATTGTGTCATTGTATATCGGAGGGCCAAGCACAGTCATTGCATCACCCTTAGCGAGCAGACGTGACAGAATGGTTTTAGATTTAGAGAATTGCAAGGATCTTAAGTTCTTTCATTTATGCTATACTGGTTTTAAAGATGTCATTGGTTTGAATCTGAGTAATTTAGTAGAATGTGGTTTAGAATTCAAAACTCGCCAGCAAGCTCCAAACCTCACATCTACCTTCTATAACTCTGATATTAATTGTTTGAAAAATCTGAGAAAATTTAAACTGTCTAATTTGACGGACTTGAGCTGGTTACATGAGGGTTCAGAACAAGAGGAATGCCTTGATTTACGCCGACTAGAAAACCTTCAACACCTTACTGAACTTGAATTAGGAGGACTGTCTACCTCAGACGTGGTGCATCTACAACTGATGACTCTACACAAACTGTCTGTAGGATTTCTTAAACTAAATCCAGCACAGCAGCTAATGGCAACGTTATCGGCACACGGTACATGCCAGGTAAATATTGTTTAACTGATGTTTAATTATTAAAGAAGCAGATTGGGTTTTATTGAAAATCTACAACGACAGCAATGAAAAGTGCATCACTGTTAACATTCCCTAGCCTCGGCTTCAACCTTATTCTCTTTTCAGAGTCATTAAGATATTTAAACAATACTCAATCATTGTCACTATGATTTACCTGTCATTCCGATGACACATTTAAAGGCGAGTGTGTATTTTAAGCCATTCTTTTATGATAATTATTTATCGCAGACAATAATTTGAGTATTATGTAATTTGTGAAGAATTACCATCAGACAAGCGATTACAATTCCCGTTACACTATCCAAGCAGTATTTGCATTAGTACTATACTTTCAGCTTTAGATTTTATTTGTTCAGTGTTGATAACTTCAAAATACAGTTCAATGGAAATATTTATAGTTAAAGTATAAACACAATATTGTTCGTATAAAACCTAGCTAAATCCAATTTATATATATTTAGTCTTTCTCTTATTTCTTGTGCCTATTCGTGATTAATATAGACACGAGTGGCACGAATAAGCACTTGGAATTAGAAAAAGCATGACACTGGCTTGTTTGTTTTGTTGTGAATCTTACAAACGCTTTACCAAAGAATTCGATTCTTTCAGCAAATGATGTCTTGCAAGTGCTAGTTTTTATAGACTTTTATATCAATAAGTTTCAATTTCGTAGGGATTAACACAAGGTAGTTGCGTTACATGGTTAATTTGATATGTACAACATACGTCTACGGACAATGCGCATTATCACGCCTGGCCATTGACAAGTTTAATCCTAAAGCTAGTGCCTTTACAAAAGTGAACAAGTAAAATATATCATGCTTAGTTTGTCCCTGAAGTTTATTGTGTCCTGCTACTTTTGTTGTCACGGTAACCATCGCTTTTTTAAAAAAGTATAGTATCCGAAAGTTATAATTATTGATGCATGTCATAATAATAACAAAACATTATTCCACAGAATGAACGAGAAGGGCTCTTTTCTCATCTGAAGCACGTATGCTTGGAAAATGTTCGTATGCCAGAGGAGCAGTTCATCCGACTTTTGCAGTCATGCATACACGTAGACGCAGAAAGTTCGACATGTGAGTTAGTGACGTGTTTCGTAGAGCCGGACGAAAATGTAGAACAGCTGCAGGCTGTTTTTGAACAGCAGGTTACACCATCCAACTGTGCAACAAGCATTCAACTTGTTCGTGTGGATATCACTGCAAAGGCATTAATTCGTCTTGTTGATATCGTGACCAGATGTGGCCACCCTGTGAAATGTGAGTTACATAGCTTAAAACTGAGGTCAAACCAAGCTGTTGAACAACCGAACATTCCGATAGTTGTTCCTCAGCCCATTTCAGCTGATTATACTTCGGAATTGAATTTTTTTAATATCCAGATGTCAACGGAACAGATTTGTCAAATTGTTGGTATAATAAGTCATCTGAACCATTCAGTCACATTAAGGATACATGCTTGTTCCGAAATATTAAACGAAAATAATTACCTGATGAATCAGATGGTACCTCCACAGTACGCCTCGCTGACCTGTGCCAAGTACATTAATGTTCAAGGTATGGACATATCGGAAAATACATTTTGGTACATTGTAAGCAGTGTGATACAATTTGGATTAGATTGTGGGTTGTTTCGATGTACTGTGCTTCCAAACGGAGTACCGCATGCGGACAAACTTCACTTTTTACAGGTGGGTAATCCCCACTTGCCAGCTCATACAGCAAAAATCAGATTGAATATCGTATCAATACCACAGGACGTGGTTCAGTGTCTCGCTTGTCTAGCGGTAGAATCTGAACATTTAGTTGAGTGTAAATTAAACACCTGTGAGATACCATTTCTTTCCGATGACAGGCCGTTGAAGGAAAAAATGGACGACTATGCTTCGCTCATGATCCAAGAGTTTGTCAAGGTGGATCCAACCGCCAAGTTGCCTGAACGTTTTAATGCGGACCAAACATGGGACATTCGTTTTAAAGCTACGCCAAAAATTAAGTGATTAATCGTTCTACAGAATGTTATCATGAACTTATTATTCATTCGCAGCCTATGTAAATTCGCTGGTATCCTCATAAAATAAGTATTGACAAATATTTAAACAATTTCATTGAAGGCATGCAACAGGGATATCAATGATTCTCCGAATTTGTAAATAACATAATTTTTATTTATTCAATATAAAGTCAAACACGACGGACAGACCTGCGTTCTCAACTTCTCTAGCGATTTACATTTTCAAATATATTTAATATAAGGTAATCATAAGGTTTTGCGCAAGATTTGTGAATTTGGGACAGGCAATGCTGCCCAACTCCTCGGCTTTCAATCCAGTATCAGTATATTTAACTGAGATTCGACCTCCTATGACAGCTGGTTTTCAAACGTCCAACGGTTCGAATGACCGCAGTTTTACTTTATATGTTTACTCGTTAATGCAAACGTTGAATCATTGATATATATTGTATCTGTTTGATTTTCATGTGAAACAGCTGACATTTTACACTATTGTGAACCATGATCCTTTATGTCATGAGTGTGTTCATTACAATGTAGCGTACAATTATATGATATTTATTTTTGTTTTTTGAAAAAACTAGTTACATTTTGGGAGGTTTTTCACAAAGAACTCAACAATGTGCTGTGAACTTTGAACACATGTTCGACCCCAGGCAGACTTTTAATTGAGATTTGCAAAGCCTGAAATAGTGACATAGCCGGTTTCGGGTTTAAAGTATTTATTAATGTTTATTTTATGTCAAAATAGAATGCCATTATTCAGTCACGATATATTCAAACATTATCAACATGAGCAAGTTACTTTCTGATATGCATTGACGAATAAGACTGCATTTATTATGGTAAGGTCTCTTCATGCAAGCGCTATGTTTTAAAGATAAAAGTGGATCTGAAAACTAATTAGCTATTAAGTGTAGTCATCAAAACCAATTGAAATTTTAAATTAAACAATTATCAATTTAAGCAAAATAGTATGTTTTTGCAGAGTTAATCCCTCCAAGGAACGTGCCTTTGTATTTCTACAGTTGACTGATTACTCTCTAAGGGCCTAGAATCCAAACTCACTGAAACGAAGAAACAATAAATTAATTGTGTTGGCAACGATAGCGAAATTTTGGTGGGAATGTAAAATAAATATTATTTATTGAATTTACTGAATATTGTGTGCGTGTGAGGATGGGTTAGGGTTCGGAGAGTGCTTTCGGTAATGCAGCAGTCAATTGTTACCACGGCTCTCCCGGGTCCAGGGGTTAGTCCACTTAAATGGCCGTCAACGAGTCTTTTGACGTTTATTTTTAAATACAGAAGACTTGAGACTGGGATACATAAGAATAACAAAACAATAAAAATCTATCCTTGGTCACTCATTATTGAAGCTAGTCCGGTATACCAGGGATAGCGGGCAAAATGCTGGTAGTTTAGTTTTCGTGCTGATTTAAGCAGGGAATGGGACTTACCTAGGATGTTCACAAGTTGCTTGGGCATTTTGGGGGGATTTTACCAGCAGTTTGTCTCAGCAGGGCAGGGATAATACCCGGGATTGGCTGGACCGAAAGTTAAAGTCCCGCTATTCCCCGAACCTTGGGGGCGGACAGTGGTTACAATTAACTAGTGTATAAATTGTTTATATAAGATCAAAAAGACACATGAGTATTCAATAAATACGACATACATGTATAAAATTAGGTCTTAATGAATGCTGAATAATTTCTCTTTCTTTTTCACAATTTGCAATGTTTACCTGTCAATGAATAGACTAGCTCAATCACTGTTCATTTATTTCATTCAGTATTTCATTCAATTTTAAAAAAGAACAGCATTGTGACTCACGTATTTAGAAAGTACAGAAAGTAACTATTCTGGTTTGTTTTTGTGTGTTATGTGTCATAATGCAGATCGTTCAGAATATTCAAAATGGCCGCAACAGTCGGCATGACATCAACAAATTGTTTCACCTACTTCAAGATCTTGTTTAGCAGCTTAATATCCCAAACAAACGTTGTTAAACCGATTCTTAACCGTTTAAACTTATGCCATCAAACAAAAATTGAGAAAACCCTGTGAAATAAAGTAGAAATGGCAATATTTACATTGTGTCAGAAGCGTATTGGAAACGGATGTCGGAGAATTCGTACCCATTCAATATCGTACGACTGTCATATTTTGCATTTCTTTCCAGCCGAATTATCGGCGAAAGCTCATGAAACAATAGTGTAGTTACCGGTACGAAATCTCCATACATCCGTGAAAACCCGTGTATTGGAACGCGAAGATGGATAAAACGGGAAGTTTCTAGCAAAAAGTTATCAAAATATGAAATTCAATATAAAATAAAAACATGCATCTCAGATAAAGTCACCGTCACAGAATTTAATCAGACCTATTCGCTATGCTTCCAAACTCGGAATAGGATTTGTTATGGATCAAGTTCCTTATAAAGAAAATGGCGTCCAATGCTCGCTTGAAATCTTCACCAAGTTCATTGTGGCGCGGAATGCGGATTAATATATTCAAGTTTGATTCCATAAGTATTTAGTTTCAGCGAAACTTGGTGATTTTGTCGGATGAAATATTTCTTCAATGACAAAAACCATTTTGCCACCTACTGTATTGCATATAATTGAAACACGCTTCCCTATTAAATGCAGTACTATTTTTTAACGCATATCCATATATGGACGTTCCGATCTAAAAAGTACATGTACCCCGGGTGTTTCCGTCATGAATTTTCATTGGTTTAAGGAGGTCAAACCCCGCCCAAAACATGTACAATTTGCTTGCCGGCATGCACGCGCTTTATATAAACAATGTATGACAAGCTTTTCTGGTTTTTATTTTCATGGTTAAGTGGTGCTTAAATATGTTCATACCTATCACTCCGGCTAAAGGAAGTAGTTCATTGCATACACGTACAAACCGTAAGGAGGGCTTGTACAGACACACGCTTCGCTTGAAGCCTTTGTTCTAAAATACGACATCGATGTTAATTCTTGCTAGTGACTACTATTGCACATTGATGAACAAGATGTAAGATTTTGCCGGGAAATCCGACGCTCCATTTAAAAGTTTGTGTAATTATTATGAAAATTGGACAACAACAAAATAAGTTGTTTTTTAGGCTGGTGATTATACTTTAAATTCGTCTTTAATAAATGAAATATTATAGTATGCGTATTATGTTCTGTACAGTAAATGCAAACGTACAGCATGGTGCTGATGATGATAGTCACGATGATGCGACGACAACGGCAATGATGATATAATAATAACAATGCTACGACGACACGATAGAGATGACACGATGACGACGATAGTGATAATGCGACGACGACGAAAACGAATATTATGATTATAAAAATGATAATGCGATGACGAATTAGATGATGATATTACTAATGATGATGCGACGACGGCATGATACTAATTATGATGTGACGATGACGACAATGATCATGACGAGGTTTTGATGCGTTGCTGATGATTGATGATGTGGAGGATGATGATGAAGGTGGTGGTAGTAGTGGTGGTAATAGTGGTGATGATGATGATGATGATGATGATGATGATGATGATGATGACTGCTTCCAAACACCAACAACCGGACTAAGTTCAGATAATGAGTAAAGTTCATACGTTATAAATGCATAAACACTGTGACTGAGAGGTATTGCATTGGGAAACAGTTCGAAAATACAATTTTGATTGGTTGGTTTTATTGCATGAAGACAATTCATAAATCAATATTTATTGTGTCAATCCTTGTAATAGCTGTTAAATAAACAGTATTTCAGATCCCTTCAAAATACATGATAAAATTTACATTTGTAGACATTCTTCAAATACACAAATTGACTAAAAGAAATATAGCTATTTTACAAGCTAATCTCATCAAAACACAAATATTCAACAAAAAGTATCTTAATAACTGGTGCAGATTGTTATAGTGGTTTAGTGTTCAGAGTTTCATGCAAATAGTATCTATTATCTATTTCAATCTGGTTATGATCTACACAAGAGTATAAACTTAATGTAAGCATTCTGTGTTTAAAGATTAGCACGTCAAAGTAAAAAAAATAAATGTATTCAGAAATATCAAAAGGTTCACATATTAGTGTGTGTTTTGTATATTATCATAAGCCTGAATAAATGTTTCATTTAATTTTTCCTATATAATTCAGAAGTTTTTAAATCCTTAGATGAAACATGTACAACTGGATATATAACACAGTTGAAACTGTACAAACATATATATTTTTATAACGAACCTTACATACAAATGTAATATATTTGGTGTAATAATATTTCGCATGTAATATCAAGGAGAATAACAAAAATAATAAGATTTTCAAGTTCTGATTCATTTTTACCAAATTTAATTTATCATAATTATAATGATATTCTCAAGTATAACGTAAATAATTTCTTCATGCTTTTATAATCAATGACAAATATATTCTCAATGTTCGAAATTCATCCTGTACTAAAGATTTTCAATAAGGCCGATATTTGATTGAAATTAAGTACATATATTGTACATCAAATATAAAATTAGATCACACATTTCATAAAATGGTGTCGGTTTATCTGATATCTGATGCAAAAAAAGAGATAAGGTTAGTGTCACGTAGTTCAGTACGAAGGTACTTATGCAATATAATATTGACCGAGTATAAGTCGGTCATATTCTTGGAACAAGGTGTTTACTATTGTTTGAGCTAATTATCCATAGTTGGTGTTGAAGTGGAATTGACGTCAATACTATTATACACCATCAGGCTTTGTCGTATAAGGTGGTTCTGGCCTGAGCTGAGCGGGTTTCTCTACACTTAAATCTATAGGATCACATCTTGTGTAAATTATCTTCAATAAATGTTAACGCGCTGCTGTCTTCTTCATTACTTCTCAGTTACTATGTCACTATAGTTACCTAACAGTCACATCGTATTACCTCATACAATTGATAAATAAACAGTAAGGCTTACACACAGATGTGGTTTTGATATGTTAGAATAGCGACATACCAAATAAACACAAATATTGTGTGAGATCCTTTAATATACTAGTGGCGTAGTACATATAGGCCTTGTAGGCCTGGGCCTACAACTTTTTTTTAAAAATGACTAAATTTGAATAACCCAAAAATGCAATAAAAACTAATAGCTCAACAACTCAAAGTTTTTTATTTCAACCAAATCAAGTTTGGTGTTTATTTAAACTACGTGCAGTGTGTATTGCTTGGTTTTATTGTAATCGTTGCAAGTATTATTGTGTGTGTGTTATGTGCATATGAAAGTCCCCAAACTCCCAAAGAATCCTTGGGCCTACAAGTTTTTAGGTCCTAGCTACGCCCCTGTATAGTTAATAAATACATTCTGTGTTGCGAACATTTTGTGCTAGAATATAATTTTAAAATGTTCAATATTTTCATAATTTACCTAAGCCATGAGATTTTTCCACAAATATTTTACCAACGTTATGTTATGGATATAGATGAATAGATTCTCAAATCAATGCACATTCATTTGATCTACTGTCGTTCAATCTAGAATGGTGTTATTGTAACTCACCTTACAAGTTAAAAAAACCCCACTTCTACTGAGTTACTCTTCAGAGTCTATATCACAAAATCCGTCTTTATGATGTTAAAAAAACTCTGGCATACTATCCGTATGACATGTGACAGGAGGAACACATAGTATCCGGGTAAATTCTAAGTAGTCAGTTTTTTGTTTAAAAATTTCAAGTGCACCGTTTTATTGAGAATGCATGAAATTATATTCTTTCCCTATTTGTAGGACTCCGACTTGGATTTGTTTACTTTACTCCCTGAACCATTAAATCCTTAATATCAATTAAGAAACGGATTTTTTACTTATCCGTAGTGGTTTTTTAACAATATAATACACCAGTCAATTGTAACCACGGCCCCAGATCCGGGGGTATACCTGGGATAGCCGGGAAAATGGGCCGTGTTTTTACCTTCCAGGTGGCTCCTCAGTGCCTGGTGAATGCGTTGGTTTTGTCTTCGCAAAATATAGCATGGATTGGGTCTAACCTAGGGTCCCTGGGGTGCGGGGGCATTTGGCGGGGATTTTACCATCTCTTCGTCCCCGCATGGCGGGGATTTTACCCGGGGTTGGCTGGACCAAAAGTCAAAGTCCCCGCTATTCCCCGGACCGGGGGGGGGGGCGTGGTTACAATTGACTGGTGCATAACGGCTAGGATTGTAAGGCTCTATATAGGTATTAAAATGTAAGTAGATTACTGATAACCGCTGTGGCGAATTTTACCATTTGTGCAGAGTACGCTGGGTACCAGGACATGGCGAATTTTACCACAGCCGTGTAAAATAGTAGACTGTAACCTAAAAAGTTGATTCCCTTTTTATTTTGATTGACAAATCGTCAAACCTTTTTACAGTCATTCTCGGACATTTTAAGTTAAAAGCCGTTGTTATTATCCCCCGGCGAATCAAAGGTTTCGAGACGGAACTTTGAACTTTTATTTAAATACTCAAGGCCTATTACAGGCATACAGAGTTAACAAACAAAATGCAATAATAAAATGGAATGACGGTAGATAACATAACATACAGAGAATGACATGGAAATTACTCTCTACAACACTACAACAAGACATATGTACAATGAACAATGACAAAATAGTTTGCATTAGAAGAAAAAAAGAAAAGAAAAAATGGAAGGTGGAGTTGGAACTCAATAAAATTTATCTTTTTAATTTGAACAAAATATTTTGTATGAATTCAGCTCATCTAATTATAGTAGAGGTGTCAGTGCTACACATAAATTTTTGGAACTTAAGTGTATTTGGATACTGATATTTATATTTATCAATACACTTTTTCCTATCATCTTCAAAAAAGAACATCTCAAAAGATAATGAAACTCATCACCAAGGTCATTTATATTACATACTGTACACTTCGTAAAGCCCTATCAACATTTATATAACGACCACTTACAACAGGAATAAAATATTGTTTAAACATTTAAATTTACATATGATATAAGCAAGATTCCATGAAACATTTGTAAGGTAGTTTTCCAACTTAAATTCTGTTTTGAATAATCAGTAGCTCATACATTTAGAAAAAGTGTTAACGCACTTGACCAAGTTTGCTTATACTGATCTTGCAAAGTCAATTTTACTTTACTTTTAAACATATTTACATTTACAACCGATTAAGGGAGCCAATACTCAGACAAACCAAGATTATTTTATACACTTTCCACTTTAACAATCCATGGGCAACTGTAGACATTATTGATATGCAAATTATACATAAGTTTATATAGGCTAGCACAATATTTATTTGCTATTCCGGGGACTAAAGAACTCCCTCAATCTTAAGATTAATATGGTAAACACCAAGTTAACCAAGAACCATAACAGTTGGAATTTATTTATTTTTACTTAAGTATCATTTTATATTATTCGAGTTAAAATTGAGTAATGATATAATTATTTTCAAAGCCCCATACCTCACTACATATAACAAAATAGGAGTTACCAATGTATCAAATAGCTGTTTTTGAATATCTATAAGAAGCAAAAGTTTTCTTATTTTAATCATTACTGAAAAGATTGCTTTTCTTGCTTGATTAGAAAGATGTTTTTTGTTACATTGAACTTACCATTGTAATTAAATTTGACACCAAGATAACTAAAATCATCCACAACATCAAGTTTAACATGATCATAATAAACAGTAGGTTTATTTCTTAGTTCACCTCTTGAAAACACTACAGCTTTCGTTTTAGCAGAATTTACAGTAAGGTGCCATTTCTGACAATACTCAACCATTGTATTAAGAGCTATTTGCAATTCAGTTTCACTTTCAGCAAAAAGTAACTGTATCGTCCGCATAAAGCAAGATATAACCTCAGATAAACATCCAACTCACTTGTATCAAAATATGTGTGAATTTCAGATGTCAACAGAAAAAGACCGTCACGTTTTACAGAAATAAATTGAACTATATCATTAAGAAATAGTGAAAAAAGTATTGGCGAAAGACTTTCACCCTGGCGCACCCCTAGACTACTACTGAGGGGGATATTGTTTTGGCGTTGTCCTTCCGTCCGCCAATCCGTCCGTCCGGAACCATATCTTGGTAGGCATTGATTAGAAAATGTTCAAACTTGATCAGAATGTTCCCCTTGATCAAATCTCGACCAATTGTATAAGTGGGTCACATGGGGTCAAAAACTAGGTAACTAGGTCAAATCTTAGAATTTTTTGGAACAAACTAGAGGCATTATACATAGTAAAATATTCATGAAACTTAATCAAAATGTTTTCCTTAATAAACTCTTAGACGTATATAAAACTGGGTCACATATGATCGAAAATTAGGTCATTAGGTCAAATCTTAGAAAAATCTTGCCAGGAACCATATCAAGGTAATGATTGGTCAGAATATGTTTAAACTTGGTCAGGATGTACCCCTTGATAAATATTGACCGCTTGTAAGAGTGGGTCACATGGGGTCAAAAACTATGTCACAAGCTTAAATCTTACAAAAGTCTTTGGAACACATAAGAGGCATTATGTATGGTCTAATATTCATGAAACATGATCAGAATGTAAATATTAGGTCACTAGGTCAAATCTTACCAAAACCTTGTCCGGGTGAGAGTGGTTAGACCGTACTTGCGATCTTGTCGATCAAGGTACCGATGGAAAGGTCTTTTTGAGAGGTCGGTCTCAACGTAAGCGCTGAAATCTACTTCAGCTGACGCTCAAGTACCGCGTTAAGCCTAGCAGTCACAGTCCAACCCGGTGTCGGGTTAGGGTGTCGGGTTAGGGTGTCGGGTGTCGGGTTAGGGTGTCGGGTTAGGGTGTCGGGTTAGGGTGTCGGGTTAGGGTGTCGGGTTAGGGTGTCGGGTTAGGGTGTCGGGTTAGGGTGTCGGGTGTCGGGTTAGGGTGTCGGGTGTCGGGTGTCGGGTTAGGGTGTCGGGTTAGGGTGTCGGGTGTCGGGTGTCGGGTGTCGGGTGTCGGGTGTCGGGTTAGGGTTAGGGTTAGGGTGTCGGGTTAGGGTGTCGGGTGTCGGGTGTCGGGTGTCGGGTTAGGGTGTCGGTTAGGGTTAGGGTGTCGGGTTAGGGTGTCGGGTGTCGGGTTAGGGTGTCGGGTTAGGGTGTCGGGTTAGGGTGTCGGGTTAGGGTGTCGGGTTAGGGTGTCGGGTTAGGGTTAGGGTGTCGGGTTAGGGTTAGGGTTAGGGGTTAGGGTTAGGGTTAGGGGTTAGGGTGTCGGGTTAGGGTGTCGGGTTAGGGTGTCGGGTTAGGGGTTAGGGTTAGGGTGTCGGGTTAGGGTTAGGGTGTCAGGTTAGGGTGTCGGGTTAGGGTGTCGGGTTAGGGTGTCGGGTTAGGGTTAGGGTGTCGGGTTAGGGTTAGGGTTAGGGTTAGGGTGTCGGGTTAGGGTGTCGGGTTAGGGTGTCGGGTTAGGGTGTCGGGTTAGGGTTAGGGTTAGGGTTAGGGTTAGGGTGTCGGGTTAGGGTGTCGGGTTAGGGTGTCGGGTTAGGGTTAGGGCTGTGGTTAGGCCTTATGTGCGGCTGACAGTTGACAGCCAGCTAACAGTTGGCAGCCAGCTGGCAGCCTGTTAACAGCTAACAGTTGGCATCCAGCTGGCAATTGACAGCCAGCTAACAGTTGGCAGCCACTTTAAACTTAGCCATGAAGAGCCTAGCTCGACCTTTGGCAGCCGCCTTGTGTACGGCTGCCAGCTGGCAATTGACAGCCAGCTAACAGTTGGTAGCCAGCTGGCAGCCTGTTAACAGCTAACAGTTGGCAGCCAGCTGGCAATTGACAGCCAGCTAACAGTTGGCAGTCACTTTATACTTAGCCATGAAGAGCCTAGCTCGACCTTTGGCAGCCGCCTTGTGTACGGCTGCCAGCTGGCAATTGGCAGCCAGCTAACAGTTGGCAGCCAGCTGGCAGCCTGTTAACAGCTAACAGTTGGCAGCCAGCTGGCAATTGACAGCCAGCTAACAGTTGGCAGGCAGGCAATTTATTTTAAATGCAAAATACACCTAGGGTTAGGCTAGGGTTACGGACATAGATTTTATAAAAAAAAAAAAAGTGCATCCAGCGTACATTCCAAAATCATCGTAGGACATTAGTGAACATATTTGTATAGTATACTTAACTCATGTTTGGCAAAACACTTAAAAAAAAAAAAAAAAAAAAAAAAAAAAACGATTTTTTTTTAACATGATTGCCTCCTGTGGTTTATTCTGTCTGTCTGTCTGTCTGTCTGTCTGTCTGTCTGTCTGTCTGTCTGTCTGTCTGTCTGTCTGTCTGTCTGTCTGTCTGTCTGCAAAGCTGTGATAGGACATGGCTCAGTGTTTGTCAATTTGCTCTACAATGGCATTTGATGAATAGCGGCATTTGTTCAATGGTGGCCTTTGCGAAACAGGGGCAATTTGCTTAACGGTGGCCTTGGCGAAACAGGGGCATTCTGCTCAATGGTGGCCTTTGCGAAACAGGGGCAATCTGCTTGATGAGGACGCTATAGGGTTAGGGTTAGGGTTAGGGTTAGGGTTAGGGTTAGGGTTAGGGTTAGGGTTAGGGCTATACTTTTTGGTGCAATTGTGGACTAAATGTTGCAATTGTGGATTTTAAGTTGATAATGTGGATTTTGGGGTTGCAAATGTGGATTTTATTTAGCTATTGTGGATTCAATTGCCCTATAGTGGATTGGTTTGGATGATGTCCCCCTGATGAAAAGTTATTGAACTTACAAAGGGGGGTTAACAATTTTTAGGTAGGGGGAGGTAATCTTGACATACTGTCAGAGTTATAGCCCTTAGAATTCATAAATAAAAATGGGGTCACTGATAAAGTGTCGCCTCCTTATGTCGTGACCGCTCTTTTATTTATAAGAATAACGCGACGGCGTTTTGATTATAGGCATTAGTGTATATTAATCTATTAAATTACATCCAAATATGGGCATAAAATTGCTTTTTTCCATTTTTGGGGTTAGGTGCATGTCCACATTTTCAACCAATTTTGGGGTTAGTTAATATAGTTATAATTACTTACCTTATAAGGATGAAACTTTGTCAGGTTGTAGGTAATGGACATATCTATAACATATCAAGGCCGATAACTGATACGAATCGCCGTCTTAGAGTAACTTTCCTTGTAATGGTCATTTTTGGTATATGCGCATGAGCCTCCTTGACCTACTTTGACCAACGTTTTCTCCCTTAAAAATAAAGATATTTTAATCAAATAAACTGTATTGTATAGGTATTACAAATATCTACACGAATATGTAAGCATTGTATATATAAATAGTACATATAATGAGAAAAAAATACCCAAAATGGGTAAGATCGCCAAAAACTGAAAAAAATAGTTTTTGCCCTTATTTGGTTTCTAAGTGTTTCCAGGGTTGTCACAGGTACATATATGTATATATTTTTGAGCTTGTCTCGTCAAGACGCGTCGAATGGTGTATCACACTTCCTATTTGAAGACCAACAAAAAAATCACAATTTTTTTTTTTAAGGGTTAGGGTTAGGGTTAGGGTTAGGGTTAGGGTTAGGGTTAGGGTTAGGGTTAGGGTTAGGGTTAGGGTTAGGGTTAGGGTTAGGGTTAGGGTTAGGGTTAGGGTTAGGGTTAGGGTTAGGGTTAGGGTTAGGGTTAGGGTTAGGGTTAGGGTTAGGGTTAGGGTTAGGGTTAGGGTTAGGGTTAGGGTTAGGGTTAGGGTTAGGGTTAGGGTTAGGGTTAGGGTTAGGGTTAGGGTTAGGGTTAGGGTTAGGGTTAGGGTTAGGGTTAGGGTTAGGGTTAGGGTTAGGGTTAGGGTTAGGGTTAGGGTTAGGGTTAGGGTTAGGGTTAGGGTTAGGGTTAGGGTTAGGGTTAGGGTTAGGGTTAGGGTTAGGGTTAGGGTTAGGGTTAGGGTTAGGGTTAGGGTTAGGGTTAGGGTTAGGGTTAGGGTTAGGGTTAGGGTTAGGGTTAGGGTTAGGGTTAGGGTTAGGGTTAGGGTTAGGGTTAGGGTTAGGGTTAGGGTTAGGGTTAGGGTTAGGGTTAGGGTTAGGGTTAGGGTTAGGGTTAGGGTTAGGGTTAGGGTTAGGGTTAGGGTTAGGGTTAGGGTTAGGGTTAGGGTTAGGGTTAGGGTTAGGGTTAGGGTTAGGGTTAGGGTTAGGGTTAGGGTTAGGGTTAGGGTTAGGGTTAGGGTTAGGGTTAGGGTTAGGGTTAGGGTTAGGGTTAGGGTTAGGGTTAGGGTTAGGGTTAGGGTTAGGGTTAGGGTTAGGGTTAGGGTTAGGGTTAGGGTTAGGGTTAGGGTTAGGGTTAGGGTTAGGGTTAGGGTTAGGGTTAGGGTTAGGGTTAGGGTTAGGGTTAGGGTTAGGGTTAGGGTTAGGGTTAGGGTTAGGGTTAGGGTTAGGGTTAGGGTTAGGGTTAGGGTTAGGGTTAGGGTTAGGGTTAGGGTTAGGGTTAGGGTTAGGGTTAGGGTTAGGGTTAGGGTTAGGGTTAGGGTTAGGGTTAGGGTTAGGGTTAGGGTTAGGGTTAGGGTTAGGGTTAGGGTTAGGGTTAGGGTTAGGGTTAGGGTTAGGGTTAGGGTTAGGGTTAGGGTTAGGGTTAGGGTTAGGGTTAGGGTTAGGGTTAGGGTTAGGGTTAGGGTTAGGGTTAGGGTTAGGGTTAGGGTTAGGGTTAGGGTTAGGGTTAGGGTTAGGGTTAGGGTTAGGGTTAGGGTTAGGGTTAGGGTTAGGGTTAGGGTTAGGGTTAGGGTTAGGGTTAGGGTTAGGGTTAGGGTTAGGGTTAGGGTTAGGGTTAGGGTTAGGGTTAGGGTTAGGGTTAGGGTTAGGGTTAGGGTTAGGGTTAGGGTTAGGGTTAGGGTTAGGGTTAGGGTTAGGGTTAGGGTTAGGGTTAGGGTTAGGGTTAGGGTTAGGGTTAGGGTTAGGGTTAGGGTTAGGGTTAGGGTTAGGGTTAGGGTTAGGGTTAGGGTTAGGGTTAGGGTTAGGGTTAGGGTTAGGGTTAGGGTTAGGGTTAGGGTTAGGGTTAGGGTTAGGGTTAGGGTTAGGGTTAGGGTTAGGGTTAGGGTTAGGGTTAGGGTTAGGGTTAGGGTTAGGGTTAGGGTTAGGGTTAGGGTTAGGGTTAGGGTTAGGGTTAGGGTTAGGGTTAGGGTTAGGGTTAGGGTTAGGGTTAGGGTTAGGGTTAGGGTTAGGGTTAGGGTTAGGGTTAGGGTTAGGGTTAGGGTTAGGGTTAGGGTTAGGGTTAGGGTTAGGGTTAGGGTTAGGGTTAGGGTTAGGGTTAGGGTTAGGGTTAGGGTTAGGGTTAGGGTTAGGGTTAGGGTTAGGGTTAGGGTTAGGGTTAGGGTTAGGGTTAGGGTTAGGGTTAGGGTTAGGGTTAGGGTTAGGGTTAGGGTTAGGGTTAGGGTTAGGGTTAGGGTTAGGGTTAGGGTTAGGGTTAGGGTTAGGGTTAGGGTTAGGGTTAGGGTTAGGGTTAGGGTTAGGGTTAGGGTTAGGGTTAGGGTTAGGGTTAGGGTTAGGGTTAGGGTTAGGGTTAGGGTTAGGGTTAGGGTTAGGGTTAGGGTTAGGGTTAGGGTTAGGGTTAGGGTTAGGGTTAGGGTTAGGTTAGGGTTAGGGTTAGGGTTAGGGTTAGGGTTAGGGTTAGGGTTAGGGTTAGGGTTAGGGTTAGGGTTAGGGTTAGGGTTAGGGTTAGGGTTAGGGTTAGGGTTAGGGTTAGGGTTAGGGTTAGGGTTAGGGTTAGGGTTAGGGTTAGGGTTAGGGTTAGGGTTAGGGTTAGGGTTAGGGTTAGGGTTAGGGTTAGGGTTAGGGTTAGGGTTAGGGTTAGGGTTAGGGTTAGGGTTAGGGTTAGGGTTAGGGTTAGGGTTAGGGTTAGGGTTAGGGTTAGGGTTAGGGTTAGGGTTAGGGTTAGGGTTAGGGTTAGGGTTAGGGTTAGGGTTAGGGTTAGGGTTAGGGTTAGGGTTAGGGTTAGGGTTAGGGTTAGGGTTAGGGTTAGGGTTAGGGTTAGGGTTAGGGTTAGGGTTAGGGTTAGGGTTAGGGTTAGGGTTAGGGTTAGGGTTAGGGTTAGGGTTAGGGTTAGGGTTAGGGTTAGGGTTAGGGTTAGGGTTAGGGTTAGGGTTAGGGTTAGGGTTAGGGTTAGGGTTAGGGTTAGGGTTAGGGTTAGGGTTAGGGTTAGGGTTAGGGTTAGGGTTAGGGTTAGGGTTAGGGTTAGGGTTAGGGTTAGGGTTAGGGTTAGGGTTAGGGTTAGGGTTAGGGTTAGGGTTAGGGTTAGGGTTAGGGTTAGGGTTAGGGTTAGGGTTAGGGTTAGGGTTAGGGTTAGGGTTAGGGTTAGGGTTAGGGTTAGGGTTAGGGTTAGGGTTAGGGTTAGGGTTAGGGTTAGGGTTAGGGTTAGGGTTAGGGTTAGGGTTAGGGTTAGGGTTAGGGTTAGGGTTAGGGTTAGGGTTAGGGTTAGGGTTAGGGTTAGGGTTAGGGTTAGGGTTAGGGTTAGGGTTAGGGTTAGGGTTAGGGTTAGGGTTAGGGTTAGGGTTAGGGTTAGGGTTAGGGTTAGGGTTAGGGTTAGGGTTAGGGTTAGGGTTAGGGTTAGGGTTAGGGTTAGGGTTAGGGTTAGGGTTAGGGTTAGGGTTAGGGTTAGGGTTAGGGTTAGGGTTAGGGTTAGGGTTAGGGTTAGGGTTAGGGTTAGGGTTAGGGTTAGGGTTAGGGTTAGGGTTAGGGTTAGGGTTAGGGTTAGGGTTAGGGTTAGGGTTAGGGTTAGGGTTAGGGTTAGGGTTAGGGTTAGGGTTAGGGTTAGGGTTAGGGTTAGGGTTAGGGTTAGGGTTAGGGTTAGGGTTAGGGTTAGGGTTAGGGTTAGGGTTAGGGTTAGGGTTAGGGTTAGGGTTAGGGTTAGGGTTAGGGTTAGGGTTAGGGTTAGGGTTAGGGTTAGGGTTAGGGTTAGGGTTAGGGTTAGGGTTAGGGTTAGGGTTAGGGTTAGGGTTAGGGTTAGGGTTAGGGTTAGGGTTAGGGTTAGGGTTAGGGTTAGGGTTAGGGTTAGGGTTAGGGTTAGGGTTAGGGTTAGGGTTAGGGTTAGGGTTAGGGTTAGGGTTAGGGTTAGGGTTAGGGTTAGGGTTAGGGTTAGGGTTAGGGTTAGGGTTAGGGTTAGGGTTAGGGTTAGGGTTAGGGTTAGGGTTAGGGTTAGGGTTAGGGTTAGGGTTAGGGTTAGGGTTAGGGTTAGGGTTAGGGTTAGGGTTAGGGTTAGGGTTAGGGTTAGGGTTAGGGTTAGGGTTAGGGTTAGGGTTAGGGTTAGGGTTAGGGTTAGGGTTAGGGTTAGGGTTAGGGTTAGGGTTAGGGTTAGGGTTAGGGTTAGGGTTAGGGTTAGGGTTAGGGTTAGGGTTAGGGTTAGGGTTAGGGTTAGGGTTAGGGTTAGGGTTAGGGTTAGGGTTAGGGTTAGGGTTAGGGTTAGGGTTAGGGTTAGGGTTAGGGTTAGGGTTAGGGTTAGGGTTAGGGTTAGGGTTAGGGTTAGGGTTAGGGTTAGGGTTAGGGTTAGGGTTAGGGTTAGGGTTAGGGTTAGGGTTAGGGTTAGGGTTAGGGTTAGGGTTAGGGTTAGGGTTAGGGTTAGGGTTAGGGTTAGGGTTAGGGTTAGGGTTAGGGTTAGGGTTAGGGTTAGGGTTAGGGTTAGGGTTAGGGTTAGGGTTAGGGTTAGGGTTAGGGTTAGGGTTAGGGTTAGGGTTAGGGTTAGGGTTAGGGTTAGGGTTAGGGTTAGGGTTAGGGTTAGGGTTAGGGTTAGGGTTAGGGTTAGGGTTAGGGTTAGGGTTAGGGTTAGGGTTAGGGTTAGGGTTAGGGTTAGGGTTAGGGTTAGGGTTAGGGTTAGGGTTAGGGTTAGGGTTAGGGTTAGGGTTAGGGTTAGGGTTAGGGTTAGGGTTAGGGTTAGGGTTAGGGTTAGGGTTAGGGTTAGGGTTAGGGTTAGGGTTAGGGTTAGGGTTAGGGTTAGGGTTAGGGTTAGGGTTAGGGTTAGGGTTAGGGTTAGGGTTAGGGTTAGGGTTAGGGTTAGGGTTAGGGTTAGGGTTAGGGTTAGGGTTAGGGTTAGGGTTAGGGTTAGGGTTAGGGTTAGGGTTAGGGTTAGGGTTAGGGTTAGGGTTAGGGTTAGGGTTAGGGTTAGGGTTAGGGTTAGGGTTAGGGTTAGGGTTAGGGTTAGGGTTAGGGTTAGGGTTAGGGTTAGGGTTAGGGTTAGGGTTAGGGTTAGGGTTAGGGTTAGGGTTAGGGTTAGGGTTAGGGTTAGGGTTAGGGTTAGGGTTAGGGTTAGGGTTAGGGTTAGGGTTAGGGTTAGGGTTAGGGTTAGGGTTAGGGTTAGGGTTAGGGTTAGGGTTAGGGTTAGGGTTAGGGTTAGGGTTAGGGTTAGGGTTAGGGTTAGGGTTAGGGTTAGGGTTAGGGTTAGGGTTAGGGTTAGGGTTAGGGTTAGGGTTAGGGTTAGGGTTAGGGTTAGGGTTAGGGTTAGGGTTAGGGTTAGGGTTAGGGTTAGGGTTAGGGTTAGGGTTAGGGTTAGGGTTAGGGTTAGGGTTAGGGTTAGGGTTAGGGTTAGGGTTAGGGTTAGGGTTAGGGTTAGGGTTAGGGTTAGGGTTAGGGTTAGGGTTAGGGTTAGGGTTAGGGTTAGGGTTAGGGTTAGGGTTAGGGTTAGGGTTAGGGTTAGGGTTAGGGTTAGGGTTAGGGTTAGGGTTAGGGTTAGGGTTAGGGTTAGGGTTAGGGGGGGTAGGGTTTAGGGTTAGGGTTAGGGTTAGGTTAGGGTTAGGGTTAGGGTTAGGGTTAGGGTTAGGGGTTTAGGGGGGTTAGGGTAGGGTTAGGGTTAGGGTTAGGGTTAGGGTTAGGGTTAGGGTTAGGGTTAGGGTTAGGGTTAGGGTTAGGGTTAGGGTTAGGGTTAGGGTTAGGGTTAGGGTTAGGGTTAGGGTTAGGGTTAGGGTTAGGGTTAGGGTTAGGGTTAGGGTTAGGGTTAGGGTTAGGGTTAGGGTTAGGGTTAGGGTTAGGGTTAGGGTTAGGGTTAGGGTTAGGGTTAGGGTTAGGGTTAGGTTAGGGTTAGGGTTAGGGTTAGGGTTAGGGTAGGGTTAGGGTTAGGGTTAGGGTTAGGGTTAGGGTTAGGGTTAGGGTTAGGGTAGGGTTAGGGTTAGGGTTAGGGTTAGGGTTAGGGTTAGGGTTAGGGTTAGGGTTAGGGTTAGGGTAGGGTTAGGGTTAGGGTTAGGGTTAGGTTAGGGTAGGGTTAGGGTTTAGGTTAGGGTTAGGGTTAGGGTTAGGGTTAGGTTAGGGTTAGGGTTAGGGTTAGGTTAGGGTTAGGGTGTTAGGGTTAGGGTTAGGGTTAGGTTAGGGTTAGGGTTAGGGTTAGGGTTAGGGTTAGGGTTAGGGTTAGGGTTAGGGTAGGGTTAGGGTTAGGGTTAGGGTTAGGGTTAGGGTTAGGGTTAGGGTTAGGGTTAGGGTTAGGGTTAGGGTTAGGGTTAGGGTTAGGGTTAGGGTTAGGGTTAGGGTTAGGGTTAGGGTTAGGGTTAGGGTTAGGGTTAGGGTTAGGGTTAGGTTAGGGTTAGGGTTAGGGTTAGGGTTAGGGTTAGGGTTAGGGTTAGGGTTAGGGTTAGGGTTAGGGTTAGGGTTAGGGTTAGGGTTAGGGTTAGGGTTAGGGTTAGGGTTAGGGTTAGGGTTAGGGTTAGGGTTAGGGTAGGGTTAGGGTTAGGGTTAGGGTTAGGGTTAGGGTTAGGGTTAGGGTTAGGGTTAGGGTTAGGGTTAGGGTTAGGGTTAGGGTTAGGGTTAGGGTTAGGGTTAGGGTTAGGGTTAGGGTTAGGGTTAGGGTTAGGGTTAGGGTTAGGGTTAGGGTTAGGTTAGGGTTAGGGTTAGGGTTAGGGTTAGGGTTAGGGTTAGGGTTAGGGTAGGGTTAGGTTAGGGTTAGGGTTAGGGTTAGGGTTAGGGTTAGGGTTAGGGTTAGGGTTAGGGTTAGGGTTAGGGTTAGGGTTAGGGTTAGGGTTAGGGTTAGGGTTAGGGTTAGGGTTAGGTTAGGGTTAGGGTTAGGGTTAGGGTTAGGGTTAGGGTTAGGGTTAGGGTTAGGGTTAGGGTTAGGGTAGGGTTAGGGTTAGGGTTAGGGTTAGGGTTAGGGTTAGGGTTAGGGTTAGGGTTAGGGTTAGGGTTAGGGTTAGGGTTAGGGTTAGGGTTAGGGTTAGGGTTAGGGTTAGGGTTAGGGTTAGGGTTAGGGTTAGGGTTAGGGTTAGGGTAGGGTTAGGGTTAGGGTTAGGGTTAACCCTATTTCGCATTTCATTGAAGTTATTTTTAAACTTTTTTTCATTACAAACTTTCAGATATTATCCTTCCTCGTATTCGGTAAAATCTGGTCCGGGTAACCGCAAAATAGCCAGTATTTGTTTACAGTCTTTTTTTGCCAGGAATATTTTGCAGGACGCACTGTTGTTTTCCTGCTTCCGGTTTTAATTATCAGTTCACTTTCGGTTTACTTTCAGTTTTTCGTAATGCAAAATACACGTTTAACCTGACAATTGTTGCCATAGTCAATGAAGTATGGTATTCAGTAGTTTCACAGCGTCGAAGGAAATTTATTTATGTTTGTTTGAAGTATCTCAATGTTTTATACTCAACTATTTTGTTCTAAATAATGACTAAACGAAATTTGGGGGCAAAACTTAATACACAGACTTCAATTACACGGACACACAATTAACTACCAGTTCAAACATGTTGTCGTGAGTAGTGTTTTGAATTCGAAAATGCATTTCTCAGTACAGTATTCATATTAATCATCAATGTTTAATATAAGAAGATAAAAAATTCAGACAAGCTTGTTAATTGCTGTCTTGCATCACCATGTTATAGAAAAAGTCTGTATGGACACATATAACATATAATAATCTCAGTAAAAGCAGAAAATTATTTTATTTTATATGAAAATGACCATGTTACAATTTTCCCAATTTTTTTACTTTTCGCGCTAATTTTCCCAATTGAAAAGGCACAGGCAGTAATATCATTCTGAAAAAAAATCACTGTAGAATGTTTGACCTCTTCGAAAACATCATGTTATTATGTAGATCAACAAATCACCCAACATTAAACGCTTTAATTTAAGTGACCATTAGCATTATTAATGCTAATGAAAATTGTCTTCAAAGACTATATTTGATAAAGTATCAACATTTGCTGAAGTGCACCAGCTTTTGTTATCTTAGTTTTAATGATTTGTTACACCTTATTTCAACATACAAAAATAGTGCATTTTACAAAAACATGAGCCAGTCCCATCAAATATTCCAACCAATGGGACTTTGCTTTGGTTGTAAGTCAGAAATGTACAGTCGGTACCCTGTTGGCTCGAACTCGGAGGGACCAGCGAAAATACCTTGAGCCTCAAAAAATTCGAGCCAATTAGGAATGCTTCAGTATATAGAAATCGGTCCTGAACATTCAGTTTGAGCCAACCTTGAATTGAAGCCAAGCGAGTTCGAGCCAACGGAGTCCGACTGTACTTAGGTAAATTGATAATTTTAGGCATTTTGTCACTATTTTTACAACTCCAAGGGTTCTAGCCCCATTTAAAAAGGTAAAATAAACAATGTATACATACCAGCAACACTGATTTGAACGTCCCTCGCAATAACTGTGCCAGCATTTTCGAGTCGAACATAACATTTGTAACGACCGTCATCACTTATGTCCTTTCTTGGTCGATGCAAAATCCGGCGAATATACAAGGACCCGTTCGTGAACACTTGAATTCTTCGTGAGGTAAAATCCAGAAACTCGTCATTCTTGAGCCATGTGTAGTTAGCTGGCCCTAATGAGGTGTTATATACCACTGAGCAATTAATCACTAGTTCGTCATTTTTGTGCACAATAAAGTGTGAGGTCTTCCCATGCGCGATAGCGAGACCCTTGTCTGTGTTGGTATTGGCTGTGTCCCCTAAAATAACACAGAAACAACAATTATAGTTAACAGAATCAACAGTTATCTATCCTTTCAAAAGAAACAAGAGTTTTCTACCTTTTTGGCAGAAACAACAGTAATCTACATTTTTTAATTAGGCAGAAATCATTTTCAGCCCCATTTTCCACAGCCAATATAACTTAATCTTACAACCGATGTGAGTGCTGTCCCGTAGATGTGAATTGTAAACAATCATCTTTTCTTCCTTTTTTTCTATTTCTTAGCAATTTCTGCCAGAAATAAACTTACAGTAATTTATAATCCAAAGAACTGCTGTACTACTACCAGCCATGCCCCAGTACTGCTGTACCAGCCATGCCCCAGTACTGCTGTACCAGCCACACCCAAGTACTGCTGTACCAGCCATGCCCCAGTACTGCTGTACCAGCCATGCCCCAGTACTGCTGTACCAGCCACACCCAAGTACTGCTGTACCAGCCACACCCAAGTACTGCTGTACCAGCCATGCCCCAGTACTGCTGTACCAGCCATGCCCCAGTACTGCTGTACCAGCCACACCCAAGTACTGCTGTTCCAGCCATCTCCCAGTACTGCTGTACCAGCCATCTCCCAGTACTGCTGTATCAGCCACGCCCCTGTACTGCTGTACCAGCCATCTCCCAGTACTGCTGTACCAGCCATGTCCCAGTACTGCTGTACCAGCCACGCCCCAGTACTGCTGTACCAGCCATCTCCCAGTACTGCTGTACCAGCCATGCCCAAGTACTGCTATACCAGCCATGCCCCTGTACTGCTATACCAGCCATGCCCCTGTGCTGCTGTACCAGCCATCTCCCAGTACTGCTGTACAGGCCATCTCCCAGTCCTGCTGTACCAGCGACGCCCCTGTACTGCTGTACCATCCATCTCCCAGTACTGCTGTACCAGCCATGCCCCAGTACTGCTGTACCAGCCATGCCCCAGTACTGCTGTACCAGCCATGCCCCAGTACTGTTGTACCAGCCACACCCAAGTACTGCTGTACCAGCCATCTCCCAGTACTGCTGTACCAGCCATCTCCCAGTACTGCTGTATCAGCCACGCCCCTGTACTGCTGTACCAGCCATCTCCCAGTACTGCTGTACCAGCCATGTCCCAGTACTGCTGTACCAGCCAAGCCCCAGTACTGCTGTACCAGCCATCTCCCAGTACTGCTGTACCAGCCATGCCCAAGTACTGCTATACCAGCCATGCCCCTGTACTGCTATACCAGCCATGCCCCTGTGCTGCTGTACCAGCCATCTCCCAGTACTGCTGTACAGGCCATCTCCCAGTCCTGCTGTACCAGCGACGCCCCTGTACTGCTGTACCATCCATCTCCCAGTACTGCTGTACCAGCCATGCCCAAGTACTGCTGTACCAGCCACGCCCCAGTACTGCTGTACCAGCCACGCCCCATACTGCTGTACCAGCCACGCCCCTGTACTGCTGTACCAGCCATCTCCCAGTACTGCTGTACCAGCCATTTCCCAGTACTGCTGTACCAGCCACGCCCCTGTACTGCTGTACCAGCCATCTCCCAGTACTGCTGTACCAGCCATGCCCCAGTACTGCTGTACCAGCCATGCGCCAGTACTGCTGTACCAGCCATCTCCCAGTACTGCTGTACCAGCCATGCCCAAGTATTGCTATACCAGCCATGCCCCTGTACTGCTATACCAGCCATGCCCCTGTGCTGCTGTACCAGCCATCTCCCAGTACTGCTGTACCGGCCATCTCCCAGTACTGCTGTACCAGCGACGCCCCTGTACTGCTGTACCATCCATCTCCCAGTACTGCTGTACCAGCCACGCCCCAGTACTGCTGTACCAGCCACGCCCCAGTACTGCTGTACCAGCCACGCCCCTGTACTGCTGTACCAGCCATCTCCCAGTACTGCTGTACCAGCCATGCCCCAGTACTGCTGTACCAGCCATCTCCCAGTACTGCTGTACCAGCCATCTCCCAGTACTGCTGTACCAGCCATCTCCCAGTACTGCTGTACCAGCCATGCCCCTGTACTGCTGTACCAGCCATGCCCCAGTACTGCTGTACCAGCCATGCCCCTGTACTGCTGTACCAGCCACGCCCCAGTACTGCTGTACCAGCCACGCCCCAGTACTGCTGTACCAGCCACACCCCAGTACTGCCGTACCAGCCATGCCCCATTACTGCTATTCCAGCCACGTTACAGTACTGCTGTACCAGCCACGCCCCAGTACTGCTGTACCAGCCACACCCCAGCTCAGCTGTAATCTATTCCCCTCACACACACAGTCAGTGCCCCAACTTCCACTTCCAAGTAGCACCTCTTTCCCTACCCTATTTCACTCCCCCCCCACCCCCACCCCCACCATTACCACAGCCCCAACTATGCATGATGAAATATTTTTATTAATGTTTATAAGGGAAAAAAAACAATGCAATGCCATTCATTTAACGTTGTAGTAGATAAATAACGTCACTGTGCGCATGTATACAGTAGATATGTACATGTATACAGTAGATACATACATGCCATATCCCGCGTAGGGGGTAAAAAAGAATTTCGACCCATTCCCCGGTCTCCCGGAGGGAGATGAAAATCCCCCGGAATTAAAAAGTGTGTTTAAAAATACGTGAATTTATCACAGGGTTTAATTATATAATTATGCCTGTTTACAGTTATAATGCCCTTCCTGTCCTGAAGCTTAATTGGATTATCAACTGATGGTGTGTTATAACAACACCTATTGGGTGACACTTAATAAATCAGCAGGGCACATTTCATGCATTGTTTTGATTGAAACTGACAGAATTTTATCTAATCAGAGGATGTAACTATTTAAAGCGTTCTTCAAAACGTGTCATTGTCATCAAAAGGATTAATAATTTAAAGGTGACAGTAAATTATTCAGTAAAGAAAAGGATTAAAATAACTAATAGACAATGCTGTTCTTTGTTATGCCTCACTAATATGTTTACATACATGACATGACCTTCATCGCAAATATCGGAAACTAACAGAACTTCCAGAAGAGAAACTGAAAGTAGACAATTCGGATGAAATGACTTTTATCTATTCATTATGGTGTTGATGTTTTTATTTTTTGATGAATGCCAAAAGAATATATGTTCATGAACTTAAACAATAAATTATGCATTTACTTTTTATCAGAAGCAAACAAATCTGACTATTTGGGAATTGAAATGAAAAATATTGATAATTTATTCCATTCTCTCTATTAGTCTGAAAGTCATCATTTATGATCATAGGCAGCAGATTTTGTATCCAATTTTAGAGAAAGGTAAGCCCATTAAATTGTCTCTGAAACATATTTTTCTGTGAAGTATTTTATTTTGCAAGTGAGTGCTTTTATTATGCAATATGGCTGTGTCTCATAAAAATATAGATAAAGTGCCCTGGAAAAAGGGGTAAACAAGGTGAATTGGCACGTGTGTCATGCCCGTAATGCTACATGGTGATGATGAAAGTCCCCTGGTATGTGACCTAAATCCCTTTAAATTCTGGACATAATCCCCTCGGGAGCCTTTCAAATTTATGGCAATTTGTTTTTTTCGTACTTGCGTCTTAAAATACTTTGAAATTTTGCCGAATTAGATCTGCTAAAAAAAATCCCCCTGAATACTACCCAAATCCCCCTGAATTTTCAGACTCTTGAACAAATCCCCCTGAATGGTCTCCAGAAAATATGGCATGTATGTAGATATCATATGTAAATGTATAAAGTAGATATGTACATGTATACAGTAGATATGTACATGTATACAGTAGATATGTACATGTTTCATTAAAAACAAAATCAAATTTGTACGGATGAATGAATGCCATCACTCCTACATACAACATGAAGACTACTGGGAATATTGTCATGCATTTTTAAATATGTTTCAGTTAAATGGTCTGTGAATTTGTAAACGTTTACAGCCGCAAAACGACATGCAAAATGACACGACGCCATTCAATTGTGTAAACGTTCAAGTCTTATCCTCAATCCTCCACAAGTTGGATGCCTCACATGGAATTAGCAATATTATTACTATTTCTGTCGCAAGTAACTATAATGATCATATCTCATTGCAATGTCGTGTTTCTAATCATTAACAGGGAAAATGTGTCGTTAAGATTGAAATTTTGCCCTAGAAATGAACAAGAATGCTATAAAAAAACAGTCATGACAAAAGAATGTTATAAAGATGGTTCTAATAAGAACACACAGACTCTCCCATACAGAATTAGACTGGGGTTTCTTCATTTAATACCATGTTTATTTTAAAAAAATAAGGTCAAAAATTGTAATTTTCACATTTTAACAAAAATAAAAATGTTTTTGCATCGGGGAAAATCAAATGCAGCTTTAAATTGTAAAAAAATAAAAAGTATCTTAAGAAATATATTAACAAGTGGTAAATGAATAGAAACCAGTACATAAAACCATTCTTAATTGATTCCTTGAGGAAAAAGTGTATGCTATTAAAGTACTGTATTAAACATAATTATATATGCCTAACCCAAGTCGACGCTACTTAATTTAAACATTAATATAACTAATTGTTCCTTATTAAAACCAACACCACTTAATTGGAACATGTTGTGCCTTACTAATATATGTATCATTAATTCAAAGCTTCCTAAAACATCCCTCATACTTTTATTATTGTTTATAAATAAGCCCCATCTGTATGCTAATGTTTCATTTGAACTAGGTCAACATACATGTATTATGTGCACAATAATGCAGTAAACATTTACTCTTCATCTGCCTGAATATTAGCGATGGAAGTAACAAAACCGAACCAATTAAATTCCAATTAAGCATTAATTGACTGTGGTCACTAAATGGCATTTCCGCTCTCGCGGACGTTCCCCCCATGGGCGCCCCGTGTGAAAATAAACATGCTGGCTATGAACGTGCTAGGCAATGTACTCCAAGCCTTAAAACACCACCAAAACACACCCCATCGATATCAAACACATTTCATTTTCAACCACAAACACAGTCTATACTTAACCAGTAACAAAAACATATCCACATTTTTCAAAAACGTACATACTCCCCAAAGGGCGGCTTGACCGAATTTCGTAAGGTTAGCGGAGAGCCGCCATTTGTATTGATGTAGAGAGCGAATTTTTGCCATCAACTTTAACCCCGGATAGAGAAGACAGACAGACAAACCTTGGGCGCAGGGGCCAGCTAGCACTACCGCAACCAACCACAGGCTCCACTTAAATAATCCATCCATAGAGAAGTACACATTGGGCCTATTTTTATGAACAAAAACAACATGCGAGTTTTTTTTATCCGATGGCCTCTTTTCCGATTGTAGATTATGCCCTGTACATTCAATACACAGTGTACGCCCATTACAGGGCGCGCTCTTACTCCCGCGTAACGAAAACAGACAATAAACGGTAATTGGGTATTAATTGACAATTAGGTCAAACAAATGCACGATGATAGTAAAGAAAAAAATACGAATACTATATGAAATACCACCAAATCACATGTCACTGTATGGTATTGTTTCGAAACACTGAGAAGTGTTGTTTTTATGTGGGAGTGAGTTTGTTAGCGAGAATAGCTGACAGAATTTAAGGTCATGAGCTAGTATCGCGGAGAGCAAGTGTCACGGATATGGGTCATCCCGGGTGATACACACAAATGATTACTGAAACACACCGGGGTGAAGCTATCGGGTGGCGGGATAGAATGGCCAGCTGTGTCAGTATTAACCATTCAATACACACCAATCAATTAAATATGTTACAATATAATAACATCGAGGCCACCGCTGCGCGCTGATACGTGTGAAATATGAAAGCCAAGTCTGTCAATGAACATGCGTGAGAGCAGAAGAACCGATCAGATAGCACGTCATGATTGCGTATTTATTTTCCTTATGAATTTTAAAGTGTCTCCACTCAATTCATTATTGCACTCTGTGAACAAGACTATATGTAATGAATTGTATTTTGGTTTGATTGGATAATATACAATCGATCAAATTAAACAGTGTAGGATATTATTCCCTTTAAATCTACAATAATTGCATATATGCTAAATATATTATACTTCTATGAATGAATAAATGAAATTATAAATGAAAAGAAATGAATAGATAAAGATAAATATTATGAATATGAATGAATGAAGGAACGAATAAATGAATGAAGGAACGAATGGATGAGAGAAGGAAGGAATGAAGGAACGAATGTATTAATGAAGGAAGGAACGAATGTATTAATGAAGGAAGGAACGAATGTATTAATGAAGGAAGGAACGAATGTATTAATGAAGGAAGGAACGAATGTATTAATGAAGGAAGGAACGAATGTATTAATGAAGGAAGGAACGAATGTATTAAGGAAGGAACGAAGGAAGGAACGAAGGAAGGAAGGAAGGAAGGAAGGAAGGAAGGAAGGAAGGAAGGAAGGAAGGAAGGAAGGAAGGAAGGAAGGAAGGAAGGAAGGAAGGAAGGAAGGAAGGAAGGAAGGAAGGAATATCTCGTCTACCCCCGTCTCTGCCCTGTTCCCGTCTATTTCAGTCCCGCTCCTTTCTTTCTTACTAACTCTCCGGATCCTTTCTACCCGGCACGGCCCTCTCCTGTTCCTGTCTACCTTCATTTATCTCCCGTCTACCCCCAATCCTCTCCCGCTCCCTTCTACCACCGTCCTTCTCCTGTACCTGTCTACCCCGTCCCACTCCTATTCCCGTCTACCCTTATTCCTCTCCCGCCCTCTTTTTATCCCCGTCTCCCCCGCTCCGTTCTTTCCCCGGCCTTCCCCGTTTCCGTCTACCCTGTCACTCCCCCCCCCCCCCGCTAGCCTCATCCACCTCCCTGCTCCATTCTTGTCCGGCCCCGCTCCCTCCTTCCCATTTCGTCTCATGTTCCCTTCTACCTCCGTCCCTCCCCGCTCCCTTATACTTCCCCGTTCCCTTTTACCCCGTCCCTTTCCCGTTCCCTTCTACACCATCTCGCCCCCGCTCCCTTATACACCGTCACTTCCACGTTCCCTTCTACCCCGTCCCTCCCCGCTCCCTTCTATACCGTCCCTCCCCCGTTCCCTTCTACCCCGCTCCCTTATTCACTGTCCCTTCCCCGTTCCCTTATACCCCGCTCCCTTATACACCGTCATTTCCCCGTTCCCTTCTACCCCGCTCCCTTCTACCCCGTCCCTCCCCCGCTCCCTTCTACACCGTCCCTACCCCGCTCTCTTCTACCCTGCTCACTTATACATCGTCACTTCCCCGCCCCCTTCTACCCCGCTCCCTTCTACACCGTCACTTCCCCGTTCCCTTCTACCCCGCTCCCTTATACACCGTCACTCCCCCGTTCCCTTCTGCCCCGTCCCTTCCCAGTTACCTTCTACCCCTTCTCTTCTCCTTTCCCTTCTACCCCGCTCCCTTATACACCGTCACTTCTCCGTTCCCTTCTACCCCGCTCCCTTCTACACCGTAACTTCCCGTTACCCTCAACCCCGTCCCTCCCCGTTCCCTACGTCCCCGCTCACTTATACACCGTCAGTTCCCCGTTCCCTTCTACACCGCTCCCTTCTACACCGTCCCTTCCCCGTTCCCTTCTACCCCGCTCCCTTATACACCGTCCCTCCCCCGTTACCTTCTACTCCGCTCCCTTATACACCGTCCCTCCCCGTTCCCTTCTACCCCGCTCCCTTATACACAGACACTTCCCTGTTCCCTTCTACCCCGCCCCTTCCAAGCTCCCTTCTACCCCGCCCCTGTATAGACCGTCATTTCCCCGTTCCCTTCTACCCCGTCCTCTCCCCGTTCCTTTCTACCCCGCTCCCTTATACACCGTCCCTCCCCCGTTACCTTCTACCCCGCTCCCTTATACACAGACACTTCCTTGTTCCCTTCTACCCCTTCCCTCCCCCGTTCCATTCTTCCCCGCTCCCTTCTACACCGTAACTTCCCGTTACCCTCAACCCCGTCCCTCCCCGTTTCCTACTACCTCGCTCCCTTATACACCGTCAGTTCCCCGTTCCCTTCTATCCCGCTCCCTTCTGCACCGTCCCTTCCCCGTTCCCTTCCACCCCGCTCCCTTATACACCGTCCCTCCCCCGTTACCTTCTACCCCGCTCCCTTATACACCGTCCCTCCCCGTTCCCTTCTACCCCGCTCCCTTATACACAGACACTTTCCTGTTCCCTTCTACCCCGTCCCTTCCAAGCTCCCTTCTACCCCGCCCCTGTATAGACCGTCATTTCCCCGTTCCCTTCTACCCCGTCCTCCTCCCGTTCCTTTCTACCCCGCTCCCTTATACACAGACACTTCCCTGTTCCCATTCTACCCCGCTCCCTTCTACACCGTAACTTCCCGTTACCCTCAACCCCGTCCCTCCCCGTTTCCTACTGCCTCGCTCCCTTATACACCGTCAGTTCCCCGTTCCCTTCTACCCCGCTCCCTTCTACACCGTCCCTTCCCCGTTCCCTTCCACCCCCCTCCCTTATACACCTTCCCTCCCCCGTTACAGTCTACCCCGCTCCCTTATACACCGTCCCTCCCCGTTCCCTTCTACCCCGCTCCCTTATACACAGACACTTCCCTGTTCCCTTCTATCCCGTCCCTTCCAAGCTCCCTTCTACCCCGCCCCTGTATACACCGTCATTTCCCCGTTCCCTTCTACCCCGTCCGTTCCCCGTTCCTTTCTTCCCCGCTCCCTTATACACCGTCCCTCCCTCGTTAGCTTCTACCCCGCTCCCTTATACACAGACACTTCCCTGTTCCCTTCTACCCCGCTCCCTTATACACCGTCACTTCCCCGCTCATTTCTACCCCGCTCCCTTATACATCGTCACTTCACCGTTCCCTTCTACCCCGTCCCTTCCCCGTTACCTTCTACCCCGTCCCTTCCCAGTTCCCTTCTACCCCGCTCCCTTATACACCGTCACTTCCCCGTTCCCTTCTACTCCGCTCCCTTATACAACGCCACTTCCCCGTTCCCTTCTATCCCGTCCCTTTCCCGTTACCTTCTACCCCTTCCTTTCCCCGTTCCCTTCTACCCCGTCCCTTCCCCGTTCCCTTCTTCCCCGCCCCTTATACACCGTCACTTCCTCGTTCCTTTCTACCCCGTCACTCCATTCGCGTTGTCGGATAAGAAAAATGGTAATAAAAGCCTTATATAATTCATTTTTCAACAGCGTAACTATTATAATAAACGCCTTTTTTGCAAAATATAGCTTGTACCCCCCATCAGAGCTATTGAAAAAGTGTCATCTTACGGTTGTAAGCGGACCGTGCACGAGATTTTCGAGTTATCCCACTATACCTTGTATTCAGAGAGGCCATGCTAATAATCTAATGTTTATCTTTCCATTTTTTTTCATTGATCTATTTATAAATCTGTATTTATTTATTTATTTATTTGCTCACTAATATATGCATTGCACTTATCGTCGTACAAGTCAAGAAAAACTCGTACTGTATCTATAACATGTTTATTGTCACTTTATTAAATAAGTATTATCAATAGAGCGCTTATTGAACTCTTAATAATTTGTCTGTGATGTCGGATCCATTCAAACGTAAACAAGTCGGTCTCAGTCAAGTACAAAATAAAGTTGGGAAGAGTACTATAGTATGACCATTTATATAAAACACAAACATCAACATATGTTGGAGAAATATCAAATTTAAATAAAGAAAAACAACAAGAGCACCAACTCTCTAATGCACCAGTCAATTGTAACCAACCTCGCAAGATCTGGCAGAATGCGGTTTTGTCTTTGCGCAAAATATAGCAGGGAATGGGCCTTACCTAGGGTCCTTGGGGTGCGAGGCATTTGACGGAGATTTTACCATCAGTTCGTCCCCGCAAGGCGGGGATTTTAGCCGGGCTTGGATGGACCGAAAGTCAAAGTCCCCGCTATTTTCCGGACCTGGGGTTGGGGGGCGTGGTGACAATTGAATGCTGGATAAGCGCAACCTATTCTGAGGACACCCAGTTTGCTGATGAGGCGGACACTGTTTCAACAGTTGTTGTTGTTTTTCAAATTCAAGGGTCATAACTCTCGAGTGAATCGAGCGTTATGGCTGGTTTAACGAACTTATCTAGGCCATCTTTCACATACACATTCTGAAGACCCATTTTAATTATTTACTGTAATTAAAGGGCGATAACTCTTGGGTGAATCGAGCGTTATGGCTGGTTTAACGAACTTATCTAGGACATCTTTCACATACACATTCTGAGGACCCATTTTAATTATTTACTGTAATTAAAGGGCGATAACTCTTGGGTGAATCGAGCGTTATGGCTGGTTTAACGAACTTATCTAGGACATCTTTCACATACACATTCTGAGGACCCATTTTAATTATTTACTGTAATTAAAGGGCGATAACTCTTGGGTGAATCGAGCGTTATGGATGGTTTAACGAACTTATCTAGGACATCTTTCACATACACATTCTGAGGACCCATTTTAATTATTTACTGTAATTAAAGGGCGATAACTCTCGAGTGAATCGAGCGTTATGGCTGGTTTAACGAACTTATCTAGGACATCTTTCACATACACATTCTGAGGACCCATTTTAATTATTTACTGTAATTAAAGGGCGATAACTCTCGAGTGAATCGAGCGTTATGGCTGGTTTAACGAACTTATCTAGGACATCTTTCACATACACATTCTGAGGACCCATTTTAATTATTTACTGTAATTAAAGGGCGATAACTCTTGGGTGAATCGAGCGTTATGGATGGTTTAACGAACTTATCTAGGACATCTTTCACATACACATTCTGAGGACCCATTTTAATTATTTACTGTAATTAAAGGGCGATAACTCTTGGGTGAATCGAGCGTAATGGCTGGTTTAACGAACTTATCTAGGACATCTTTCACATACACATTCTGAGGACCCATTTTAATTATTTACTGTAATTAAAGGGCGATAACTCCTGGGTGACTCGAGTGATATGGCTGGTTATCGAAGTTGTCTGAGATGTTATGCCCACACACATTCTGATTAAAGTTGGTGCCAATGAATGTGTGAGAGCAGACGCGATTGACAAATGCTTCTGATTAAGTTACGTCGGACGGTTTTACGTAATTTATATTATTAATGAGCAATATGGCTGGTTTCGAAGTTGCCCGGTATAGTATGCCCATACACATTCTGACCAAATTAAGTAATGATTAGACAAATGCTTCTCTAAACTCATTGTTCGGACAACATAGTGGACGCCGCCCGCCCGACCGTACGCCGCAGATGAAACTCGGTGAAGGGGCGTATAAAACATTTGAGTAGAAATGATGAATGTTTCCCAATCAGGCAGTTGATTAAGAAAGGTTTTCTGGTTGTGAAATGTTTAAACAAAGGTTTCCCGGGCAGTTAATTGACAAGAGTAAACTTATCGAACGGCCAGTTAATTGACAAAGGTTTACCGTCCGGGCAGTTAGAGTAAACTTACCGATTGGGAAGTTAATTGACAAAGGTTAACCGTCAGGGCAGTTAATTGACAAGAGTAAACTTACCGATTGGGAAGTTAATTGACAAAGGTTTACCGTCAGGGCAGTTAATTGACAAAGGTTTACCGATCGGGCAGTTAATTGACAAAGGTTTCCCGAATGGACAGTTAATTAAGAACGGTTTCCCGAACGGGCAGTTAATTGACAAAGGTTTCCCGGGCAGTTAATTGTCAAAGGTTTACCGATCGGGCAGTTAATTGTCAAAGGTTTCCCGGTCTGGCAGTTAATTGTCAAAGGTTTACCGATCGGGCAGTTAATTGTCAAAGGTTTACCGATCGGGCAGTTAATTGTCAAAGGTTTACCGATCGGGCAGTTAATTGTCAAAGGTTTCCCGGTCTGGCAGTTAATTGGAAGAAGTTTCAGGATCAGGCAGTTGATTTAAAGTTTTCTGGTTAGGTATTATTTCAAGAAAGCTTTCCCGGGCAGTTTATTGACAATGGTTTCCCGGGCAGTTACTTGACAAAGGTTTCCCAGGCAGTAAATTGCGGAGGTTTCCCGGGCAGTTACTTGACAAAGGTTTCCCGATCGAGCAGTTAATTGACAATGGTTTCCCGGTCGGGCAGTTACTTGACTAAGTTTCCCAGGCAGTTACTTGACAAAGGTTTCCCGGGCAGTTACTTGACAAAGGTTTCCCGATCGGGCAGTTACTTGACAAAGGTTTCCCGGTCGGGCAGTTAACTGACAAAGGTTTCCCGGGCAGTTACTTGACAAAGGTTTCCCGATCGAGCAGTTAATTGACAATGGTTTCCCGGTCGGGCAGTTACTTGACAAAGGTTTCCCGGGCAGTTACTTGACAAAGGTTTCCCGGGCAGTTACTTGACAAAGGTTTCCCGGGCAGTTACTTGACAAAGGTTTCCCGATCGAGCAGTTAATTGACAATGGTTTCCCGGTCGGGCAGTTAATTGGCAAAGGTTTCCCGATCGGGTAGTTAATTGAAAAAGGTTTACCGGTCGGGCAGTTAATTGACAATGGGTTCCCGATCGGGCAGTTAATTGACAATGGTTTCCTGATCGGGCAGTTAACTGACAACGATAAACCGACGGAAAGTTAATTGAAAAAGGTCTCCCGATCATGCAGTTGATTGAGAAAGGTTTCCTGCTTTTTAACAGAGGTTTCCCGGGCAGTTAATTGACAAAGGTTATCAAACAACGTTTATTCTCTCATACCATAAACTATGGCAAATGAGGTATATAAAATGAACATAAATGACATGGCGGCAGAACCATGTTTAAATGAAAAATATGATACCCAACATGGGTATCGGAGAGTCATGCATTTGAACACACACAAACATACACACATTACATATATTTTTGAATTGAAGCAGCAATTTCTAACAAAAAGTCACTTGTGGAGTAAAGTACTATATTTTCTATTCCTATATGCATTCATTTGTATCGTATCACATACTCATAGACGTAACTCGTTGATTAAATCACGATACAAATAAGCTGTACATTTAGTATATGGGTTAATACAACCATATGAAAATCATGAAAATCAGTATAGTTAAAATGACTCAAAATTACAACCAACCAACTACATAATCTTTGAAAAAAATAGTAGTTATTAATCGAAACAAATTTGTTGGTTATACGTTATTCAGCGTATTCAGCGAACTTCTAAGAATACTAAACAAAACATGTTTTTCGTTTTTCATTGAACAGAACAGAACAGAACATAATTTTATTACACGTAAACTATAGAGATTTTTGTGTTTCATATACATATTTAATAAATTACAATCGCAATTATACAATGTAGTGTGAAATATTAAATCAGTATTATAATTAATCTATTTTTAAAGCTGCACTCTCACAGATTGAACGTTTTGAAAACTTTTTAATTTTTTGTCTTGGAACGAGCCGATTTTTGCGACAATCCATGGAAGTCAGTTATATAAGACTGCTGACAAAATATTAGATGAACTGGAATAGAAAACACGAATCAATCAAACTCGTAATATAATACAATTTAATAACTAATAATTTTTAATGCTTTTTATATACTAGTAAGTTTCATTACATAGTCACCCTCCTCAAAGTTGCCCCTTTGGCCGCCCTGCCGTCTGTCCGTTGGGGCTTCAGTGCTACAGAGTCAGACATAGATAGTTAGACAAGTGCAGCGCCCTTCTTTTAGTAATTCATAAATTAAGCAGTCTTTGAGGTATTTACTTCAAGCTTCATATACTGATATATCTTATATAATATCGAATTGGTGTGTGCATGGATACCAGGGCCGGTAATTGGTGTGTGCATGGATACCAGGGCCGGTAATTGGTGTGTGCATGGATACCAGGGCCGGTAATTGGTGTGTGCATGGATACCAGGGCCGGTATGGTGTGTGCATGGATACCAGGGCCGGTATGGTGTGTGCATGGATACCAGGGCCGGTAATTGGTGTGTGCATGGATACCAGGGCCGGTATTTATAAAACATATTAAGTCATTTTCCTATATTAAGTCATTTTCATAAGTTAAGTACCAGCTGATAATATGATAAACTATCAAGTAAAAAAACACCTGAACTACTTATGTAACCGGGTATACGTATACGATATGTATGTAGCGGCACTTATACTGTCTCGCTATTAAAGAGCTAGCTTTTAGATATAGCGACGCGCCGGTAGAGTGTCCGCTTATAGAACAGAGAGGTCGAGGGTTCCAACCCCGACAGGTGCACATAGTAATTTGTGAAGTCGTTTACACTTAATAGATATTGTTTTTATTCAATATTCATACATTTATTATAAAAAAGACTTATACTGTCCTTTAAATTTGGCTACGAAAAAAATATGAAAAATGGATTCAAGTTTAAAAGTGATCTAAGATGTTTTCTGAATACCGGCCCAGAACTCTTTGGTAATAATATATTGTTCAATATTGTACTGAACTTTTATCCGGAGCATAAGTCCAAAAAATCACCTGTTACTTATTTATAACTTCCAGTATCAGTTACGTTTTTTTCTACTTATACTTAATGATGCAATTATGAACAGTGACTCATCCAGATGGTCATGTAACGCATTTATTGACAATAATAACATTTAATTTCCAAGAATGTAAAGCCATTATGCTATTTATGGGAGCATACATCGTTTCCTACAACAGTTAGATGTTTATGATCTTATTAATTAAAATATATCTAAATTTTGCTTTAATATTAAGCGTAAAAAAATCTGTAGCAATTTTTTTATTATGTAAGGGAAACAACTCAAAATAGTCCGAAAACTTTCCGAAGTTTGAATACTCTTCTTAAAAGAGTCATCCCAATGTGCACTTCCGGTTTCAAAACTAGGGCACGTTTGGGAGCAAATTTGGGCCCTAAACTTCTTGCAAATTAACTTATTTACTGTTAAAATGTAACCATAAAATTGTGGCAACACCATAAAAAGCCAGGTAAATGTATTGTCCATTTAAACCCATTGATAGGTTCTAAATCCGGGTCACTACGGCTGCGCAGTGCGCTCCAGACAGACCGAGGTCACGAGCCAGGCTAAGGAATGTACATGAAGTCTGGTTGTATATATGCGGGCACATATACGAAACTTGTACATGAAATTTACCCAAATTTGTGTACATCAGAGCCCAGGCTGGACTAATAAATAGCTGGATACCCCGGTAGTGTCATTTCGTGAACGGATGACAGGTAAATATGGGTGAAATAGCGGAGAAATTGCCTTCCACATGTGGGTTTAATCTGAAGGTGTTACGCTGCATACACTGTGCATCGCGGTTCAGGCTGGATGTATATATATACATATTGTGACCTTCATTCGCGGATATGTCAATAATGTCTCGATGTAATTATTTTCTGTCTGGCCTATGATTTCAGTGTCTAAATGGTGTATAAGTCTGTTGATTTATCTTCTAACAGTTTGGTCAAGTTTTTATTAAATCAGCTGTGAGCTTCATCTGACTGTTTATGTCATGTACACATCTATACAGGAGGCCATTTTCAAATTGTCGTTCATGTGCAGCTATATTAGCTGAAGGCAATGTCGTCTATTGTTGTGGTCTCCTTGCGTACTCAAGTGTATTGCATGGCCATTACAAGATTACGCAGCTTTATGAATAGTCTGATATGGTATTCATGCATTTTAATCTTAATATAAGGGTGAAATCAAAACATACATGATCTTTTTATAGCTCAACTTAGACCATGTACATGATTAATCTAGTCATGCTTACTTTAAGAGACTGGCTTATGTTATGGCATTATTTTTCCCCCCGGTAATCCAAATTATAACTATATTACTCTTTGACACCAAAAAACAGCCATCAGTATCTTACTACTGATTTGCCACACTTTATTTTGTGATACAAATAAAGGTGCATTTAACCAAAAAAATGAGTGAATCCTTTAAGCTGCAAATAGTTGTAATTGAAGAGCTGATTGGATGTTAACTACATGTTTCAATGCAAATTATTTTTGAAGTGGGTCCTTACTGATGGAGTCAAAATTGTTTGGAGCTAAAACTGATCACAGTGAGATACATTTGCTTTAAATCTACATATACTGGCTGATGTTAGTCTTTCGTACAAGTAATGCACCAGTCAATTGTAACCACGGGCCAGGTTGGGGGGGGGGGTAAACTGGGAAAATGGGCTGTGTTTTTCTTGGTGGCAAGGCATTGCTGGGTGAATGCGTTGGTTTTGTATCAAACTAGTGGGGAATGGGCCTTACCTAGGGTCCCTGGGTGCGGGGGCATTTGGCGAGGATTTAACCAGCTATTGGGGAGTGTGGGACATGCTTGCAATAGACTGATGCCTGATAAAGTTCTTATTAAAAAATAGACCCGAAACTACCTCGAAAATTATATCATAGGTGTATCATTTCGGTCTAAAAACATTTGGAAGTATGTCTGTATAAGATACAATTTGCATTTTATTTATAAACAAATCATGTGGATCCAGATAATCAACACATTTGCAGATTTTGCAGAATTTAGTCAAAATGTTTTTGGGAACAAAATCTTGGACAAGTTTGTTAATTAGCCATTTTGCTACAATCACATTAGAGTTACCACCCTTTAAATAGCCTTAAATCTTCATGTCCGATAAATAATATTAGAAACCTTCATCAATCATCACCAAATTTGGTCAGAATGTGTATGGGCAGAATATCTTGGCCATATTTATGCAAAAAGCTACAGAAACATGCTCAGTAGCAAAAAGTTCAAACATAAACCCGGTTTAGTGGCAATGGGCAAACGCCAAAGACATAGAACACAAAATCACAAACAAGAAACATAGAACAGCACAAAACTCTACAAACAGCACAGTGCACAAATACTATATATATAGATATATATATATATATATATATATATATATATATATATATATATATATATATATATATATATATATATATATATTATAATATATATATATATATATAAATAATTGTTTATTAATGAATAAATCATAATGTTTGATAAACAGCAATATCGCCTCAATCACTCCGGAGTTATGATTCTTTACCATGAATATTAATAAACAGAACATAACAGAAAATATTAATAAATTGCCATTGAATTTCATGAGGTTGGCCATTGCTAAATGGCTTTATGCTATTGATAAAATGTATTCATTTGCTTTAATTTAGATACAAAGCCTTTTTGATTATCTTTAAATGTATGTTATTTCTGCCTACACTCAATCTATAACATGACTCGCCCATTTGAATTTTGAACTTACCCATGGGCAATTTTACTTCTCCCGGTCTTCCGGCAAGTGGTTTATTGTTAAGTGTATCTCTCAGCAAACCATTTTAATATTTTTACCTCTGGTGAAATAAAGGTATTTTGTAAAGATTAAAATTAATTTCTGTTGTCATAATGATAAGTCCTATGATGGCTGGTTGTAATAGTCAAAGCAATACAAGGTCCTTTGAAAAGTGGAATACAAAAAAATAGGCCACACTAAATTAATGTTGTATCTATTGTTCTGAAAAATAAATATATTTTTGATTTTTGGCCACACTCCAGCACTTATATTTTTCACCATTTTCTTTTGACCAAATCCCTTTCTTTTGAAGTTGTTTTGCACCAAATATTGTAAGCATGTAATTATAAGTCTGTCTGTAGACTGTTAGAAGAAGGAAACAGTCATATAAAGTGGATGCTTTGTTGTGTTTTATATTACCAGGTACTGACACTTCAAATATAATTATAGCGATTAATAGATAGTGGAGTGTGCATTACACAGAAGGAAACTCGACTCCATGGGTCCCCGGATTGTTCCCTACTGCATCAAACAGTCAGGGTCCTGGGGTTGTGCCCCATTGCAGCCAGCAGCCTGGGTCCTTTGTTTGTTCCCCACTGCAGCCAGCAGCCAGGGCCCTGGGTGTGTTTCCCACTGCAGCCAGGGTCCTGGGTGTGTTTCCCACTGCATCCAGCAGCCAGGGCCCTGGGTGTGTTTCCCACTGCAGCCAGGGTCCTGGGTGTGTTTCCCACTGCAGCCAGCAGCCAGGGCCCTGGGTGTGTTTCCCACTGCAGCCAGAGTCCCAGGTTTGTTACCCACTGCATCTTGCAGCCAGGGTCCTGGGTTCTTACCCACTGCATCTTGCAGCCAGGGTCCTGGGTTTGTTACTCACTGCATGTTGCAGCCAGGGTCCCGGGTTTGTTACTCACTGCATCTAGCATCCTTGGTCCCGGGATTGTTTCCCACTGCATGTTGCAGCCAGGGTCCTGGGTTTGTTACTCACTGCATGTTGCAGCCAGGGTCCTGGGTTTGTTACTCACTGCATGTTGCAGCCAGGGTCCCAGGTTTGTTACCCACTGCATCCAGCAGCCAGGGTCCTTGGGATCTTACCCACTGCATCTTGCAGCCAGGGTCCTTGGTTTGTTACCCACTGCATCCAGCAGCCAGGATCCTGGGTTTGTTACCCACTGCATCTTGCAGCCAGGGTCCTTGGTTTGTTACCCACTGCATCTTGCAGCCAGGGTCCTTGGTTTGTTACCCACTGCATCCAGCAGCCAGAGTCCTGGGTTTGTTACCCACTGCATCTTGCAGCCAGGTTCCTTGGTTTGTTACCCACTGCATCTTGCAGCCAGGGTCCTGGGTTTGTTACCCACTGCATCTTGCAGCCAGAGTCCTGGGTTCTTACCCACTGCATGTTGCAGCCAGGGTCCTGGGTTTGTTACCCACTGCATGTTGCAGCCAGGGTCCTGGGTTCTTACCCACTGCATGTTGCAGCCAGGGTCCTGGGTTTGTTACTCACTGCATCTTGCAGCCAGGGTCCCGGGTTTGTTACCCACTGCATCTTGCAGCCAGGATCCTGAGTTTGTTACCCACTGCATCTTGCAGCCAGGGTCCTTGGTTTGTTACCCACTGCATCTTGCAGCCAGGGTCCCGGGTTTGTTACTCACTGCATCTTGCAGCCAGGGTCCCGGGTTTGTTACCCACTGCATCTTTCAGCCAGGGTCCCGGGTTTGTTACCCACTGCATCTTGCAGCCAGGGTCCTTGGTTTGTTACCCACTGCATCTTGCAGCCAGGGTCCTTGGTTTGTTACCCACTGCATCTTGCAGCCAGGGTCCTTGGTTTGTTACCCACTGCATCTTGCAGCCAGGGTCCTTGGTTTGTTACCCACTGCATCCAGCAGCCAGGATCCTGGGTTTGTTACCCACTGCATCCAGCAGCCAGGATCCTGGGTTTGTTACCCACTGCATCCAGCAGCCAGGGTCCTTGGTTTGTTACCCACTGCATCCAGCAGCCAGGGTCCTTGGTTTGTTACCCACTGCATCCAGCAGCCAGGGTCCTTGGTTTGTTACCCACTGCATCCAGCAGCCAGGATCCTGGGTTTGTTACCCACTGCATCCAGCAGCCAGGGTCCTTGGTTTGTTACCCACTGCATCTTGCAGCCAGGGTCCTTGGTTTGTTACTCACTGCATCTTGCAGCCAGGATCCTGGGTTTGTTACTCACTGCATCTTGCAGCCAGGGTCCCGGGTTTGTTACCCACTGCATCTTGCAGCCAGGGTCCTTGGTTTGTTACTCACTGCATCTTGCAGCCAGGGTCCTGGGTTTGTTACCCACTGCATCTTGCAGCCAGGGTCCTGGGTTTGTTACCCACTGCATCTTGCAGCCAGGGTCCTTGGTTTGTTACCCACTGCATCTTGCAGCCAGGGTCCTGGGTTTGTTACTCACTGCATCTTGCAGCCAGGGTCCCGGGTTTGTTACCCACTGCATCTTGCAGCCAGGGTCCTTGGTTTGTTACCCACTGCATCTTGCAGCCAGGGTCCTGGGTTTGTTACCCACTGCATCTTGCAGCCAGGGTCCTTGGTTTGTTACCCACTGCATCTTGCAGCCAGGGTCCTTGGTTTGTTACCCACTGCATCTTGCAGCCAGGGTCCTGGGTTTGTTACCCACTGCATCCAGCAGCCAGGGTCCCAGGTTTGTTACCCACTGCATCTTGCAGCCAGGGTCCTTGGTTTGTTACCCACTGCATCTTGCAGCCAGGGTCCTGGGTTTGTTACCCACTGCATCTTGCAGCCAGGGTCCTTGGTTTGTTACCCACTGCATCTTGCAGCCAGGGTCCTGGGTTTGTTACCCACTGCATCTTGCAGCCAGGGTCCCAGGTTTGTTGCCCACTGCATCCAGCAGCCAGGGTCCCAGGTTTGTTACCCACTGCATCTTGCAGCCAGAGTCCTTGGTTTGTTACCCACTGCATCTTGCAGCCAGGGTCCCAGGTTTGTTACCCACTGCATCTTGAAGCCAGAGTCCTGGGTTTGTTACTCACTGCATGTTGCAGCCAGGGTCCTGGGTTTGTTACTCACTGCATCTTGCAGCCAGGGTCCTTGGTTTGTTACCCACTGCATCTTGCAGCCAGGGTCCTGGGTTTGTTACTCACTGCATCTTGCAGCCAGGGTCCTTGGTTTGTTACCCACTGCATCTTGCAGCCAGGGTCCTGGGTTTGTTACCCACTGCATCCAGCACTCAGGGTCCTATTTTTTTCCCCCACTGCATGTAGCAGCCAGTCTTGTGTTTGGGATAAGATATATTGAAAACACGTCAGGGTTGTCGGCATCACACTTTTCTTTCTATGGCATCACACTTTTGTTTCTAAGGCATCAGCTTTGACAGCATCACACTTTTGTTTCTATGGTATCAGCTTTGTCGGCATCATTTTTGTTTCTACGGCATAACATTTTTGTTCTACGACGTCTGAGTGTTGTCGGCATTACACTTATGTTTCTACGGTGTCACACTTTTGTTTCTACGGCATCAGCTTTGTCGGCATCACACTTTTGTTTCTATGGCATCACACTTTTGTTTCTACGGTGTCAGTGTTGTCGGCATCACACTTTTGTTTCTACGGCATCACATTTTTGTTCTACGACGTCTGAGCGTTGTCGGCATCACACTTTTGTTTCTACGGTGTCACACTTTTGTTTCTACGGCATCAGCTTTGTTGGCATCACACTTTTGTTTCTACAGCATCACCCTTTTGTTTCTACAGCATCAGCTCTGTCGGTATCACACTTTTGTTTCTACGGCATCTGCTTTGTCGGCATCACGCTTTTGTTTCTATGGCGTCAGCGTTGTCGGCATCAAACTTTTGTTTCTACGGTGTCAGCATTGTCTGCATCACCACTTTTGTTTCTATGGCATCAGCATTGTCGGCATCACACTTCAGTTTCTATTGTGTCAGCGTTGTCAGCATCATACTTTTGTTTCTATGTTGGCTGCAGCACAATTTTGTTTCTAGGGCGTCTGCATTGTCTGCAGCACAATTTTGTTTCTACGGCGTCTGCATTGTCTGCAGCACAATCTTGTTTCTACGGCGTCTGCGTTGTCGGCATCACACTTTGTTTCTATGGCGTCAGCATTGTCTGCATCACATTTTTGTTTCGAATCTTAACCTTGTGAGCGACATTGTAATAGAGTCTTGACTTGCAAATTGGTCATGTCAGTAGATGACCACTATTCAGTTTTTGGTCAACAGGTAAAAGGTCGAGGTCATCCGGACTGTTACCAGAAAAATTAATGGAGCTTTAAACAACCTAGTGTTGAGTTAACCTATGCAAATCAGTCATGGTCAGTAGTTGACCACTATTCCTTTGACCTTGTGATCCCAAAACCGGTTGAAGGAAACCATATACCGTATTATACTATGTATAGGACGCTAGCATAGACAGGACCCAGGCAAAATTTTTGGTGAAACCCTTAATATGTAAGATAGGACGCAGCGGAAAAATGTCAAAATCGGAGCCGAAAAATTTCGGTTGGTAAAGTATTTATACATGTATTAAAATAAAAACGACATATTTCGATAATTGTCTTGTGTATTTCAATAATTATCGTCGTATTTCGGAAATTTAGCGTATTTCGGTAAGTCCAGTATCCGCCATATTTGTTTTGACGATTTATTATTTGGGATCGTGAAAATGGCAAAGGTCAATATAAACCATGCGCTATTAAATTTTATAGCAAACTGATATGTAATTCGTTGTTTATTTCAAGTAAATTTATACATAAGATACGCAAGAAAAGTAACAGTAGCACAGGTTATAATACAGTTTTTATTCTGTCAACCTGGTGACGCTTTTCTACAATTCGCCTTCGTCGTTTCTGACGGTGTATCGTAAACAACAATGATATAAGTCTTATAGTATGCGTGAATGTTGTCAAAATGTCAACACCCTTAGATAAGTATCAAAACATGTGGTTAAGTGTGAACAAACAACCATACAGTATTACCATCCCAATAGTTCGTTCTAATGATGGTTTTCTAATGACAGACAGCGGGTGTTTTTCACAACTTCGCACATTTGAAAATATTTGATAGTGACAATAGTGCTACTTTGTGGTATGCACATTCCTGTATTATCATTTTAAAACAGTAACATACAACAAAATGTTTTATAAAATATCGATAGCAAAGCATTAAAATGGTGAACAACGTTTAATTGATATTTACCTCATATCCCGATTTTTTGTTGCCGTTACAACTCAATCCAGTTAAAGCGCCGACTCACATCGAGTTTTTGTGAGAAGCGTCCCTTTTATAAAAAAGTAAACACTCCTGTTTGTTTTCAATTTATTTCTCAATAAATCATTTCAAAGTAAACATTCAATATATTTCTGCGGTGGACACTGAGTATCGGTACTTACCATTACCACATTCGTCTCCGGTCCGACATTTTTGGCCTGAAATGGACTTGCGAAAAACTGATAAAATCCTAATAGCATAGAAAGGACGCAGGCAATTTTTAGACGATAATCTGGGGTAAAAAAGTGCGTCCTATGCACAGTATAATACGGTAAGGATTCAAGTGCCGCTCTCACCTGAAATGGTTTCCTTTGCCCCGTATATTCCATATCAGGTCCTACTAACACAGGAACTTAAATGTAGATGTGTGCGTTAAGATAAGCTTGTTGGTTCTTATTTTTCAGATGAAAGGGGGACAACTCTGCATCAAATCTGAACTGCTGAGAACCATGGTTATCACCCTTCGTCCAGTGAGAGAATAGTGAAAATGTGATCACTTCACTTGGACCTTGAAGAAAAAGAAGACTTCCTGAAGCAATACAAACATCTCGTGTGATATTTACTTCCCATCTCCCATCTGTGATATATTAACTTCCCTTGTTACTTATTCGCCATTCCCCTGCTGGTGCTAACCTGAGTGCTATCCCTTTGTAAATTGAACACCGAGTTATGTCCCTTGTCTGAAATGTGATCAAGAGTTTTATTCCTTGAATATACATTGTATAATTTGATGTATAAAGTTTATCAGTTTGGTGTTGCAAATATTTCATCTGAGAGAGAAAGTACTGTAGTACATATTGAACGAAGAGAAATGTATTAGTGTGCATGTGATTTACTGTCGAGAACATTTGAAATATATAGCGCCTGAACAACCTGCCTGCCAGACATTGAAACTCTATGGTGCGCGTTATTTATCGGGCACACGCAGACAAGATTATTTTTTTGTCATATATATAGTAGGGACTTGTGTTTGCAGTCTAGGTGCTGGCAACTTGAAGATATATTGTCAAAGTTTGAAATTAATCACATTTTATAGAGTGTCGCTCCTTTCTTGTGATTTTTGTCGGTGTTGCTTTTATTCATAAAGAAGCCTGCATTGACTTGGTCTAGACATGTTTTAATATTCCTAAGAAACACGGTGTAAATTTTGTAATTATTAAGAATTTTTGTCTTTCTGTGTGAGCGACCTTGATTCGCTTCAAGTTTATATATGAGACAGCAATAATACCAATCTGCTATATTGGTTACTTGTTAGTGATAAACTACTTTAACGACCCTTTCCGCTGAATTTTCTGTCGTGTCAGACGGTTGTGATATAACGATTCCGAAAAATGTGCATGTGTCGATTAACATTGTACCTGTGATCTCGTTAGATGTAAATGTTTTTATATTGTGTAAGACAGCTATTTTAAGTATAATTTGCTTTGTTAAAAGTTACAAAAGCTTCAAAAATTTTAAACATTATAAACAACAAAATTTGAAAAAAAGAGTAGAAATTGAAAGTTGAATTTGACGTTGAATTGTGTTTAATGAATACGACAGTAAAAGGATCAATTGACAGTTTGTCAAAGTAATACTGCTACAAGTTAAAC